>NC_087200.1:213145649-213180649 GCF_015104395.2 Macrobrachium nipponense
GAAGGTCTTCATTCGTCCGCTCGTGACGTCACAGTCATCAGTGCAATTAAGCTCTGAGACATTGGTGCAATGCCAGTGGCGGTAATATTAAACGGGTCGTTATAACTAGTATCCGGTGATGGGCAAGCTGGCGTTTGTAGTTCCTATCTCTCTCTCTCTCTCTCTCTCTCTCTCTCTCTCTCTCTCTCTCTCTCTCTCGTCTATAACAGATAAATGTAAAGAAACGTGAAAGATATGATTTTTCCTTATTCCTGAGAAGCTTGCCTGAAGACAAAAAGGAGAAGCACAGACTGATTCAAAGTCCAAATAAAAATAGAAATAATAAGGAAGTCCAGAACTTGAATATGAAAGCAATACAAATCCATTATCCCTAATAAAATAGTCAACATAATATAAGATGTATATCTTTTGTTTAATTACATTATTCCCACCAAACACTTTATTTCATTTTCCACTTTCAGCGATTACTGAGGTTATCTAATTAATTTCTGAGTATAATGGGCCATTACTCTCTCCAGAGAAAATAAAAAAACCAGTAACAAATGTGAACACAAATTCCGAAGTTGGAACTGGACTCATTTTATTTTAGCAAAAATATATAGTTCTGAAATGTGACCAGGTCATGACATTAGGTAATATCATGCTTGCTCTGGAAATAATATCCGAATCTTTCTTTTTTATTGTTCTTTCCATAATCGTATTTTTTCGATTATCATTTCTAATATTTAATTTTTATATAATTTCCGACCCTCAAATTAATCATATTTCATATTATTATCCTATCACAAAGGGAAAAAGACAATAAATTTGACTCACCAATACAAACATTCGATAATCAATTAAACACAATAAACACCAGAAGCTTCTACGATACAGAGGGAACCAATTCATATCTGTATCAAAATTATTGATCTATTAAGACAAAGCTCAGAAGCAATATCATTGAAAAGAAGTAAGAGGTAATTGTAGAATCTGATGAAAAATATTCTATGTTGAGGAGCCACTGACTTGAAATTCAATCTTCCAAGGAATATGATTCATTAGAAAGAATCAAAAGAAGGTCAAGGGAAATACAGAGAGAAGAAACCACGTATTAAAAAAAATAACAGATTAATAAATAAATAGAACATTCAAGTAAATCATTTAATACAAGATTTTATTAGATGAAATTTGAACACTTGATTTCAGACATTTCAATAAATTCTGACTTTTGAAATGGTGTTGATATGTCGTTTTTCAACTCTCCAATTTCCAGGAGGTTTTTTTTTTCAGAAATTCAGGTTTTCATTTCGAAAGTGACCGTCAAAATAAGGATTAAAAAAACGAGACCTCTTTATACGGTTGCGGTTCCTTCCTTTTCTTTTTTTTTTCTTATAAGGCCGAGTCTGTATAAACTGTGACCCGGATACTCTGGACAAATCCCCAGAGAAAAAGTTGTTTAGAAAAGAGGGTTGACGCTACACTAATGAAAGGATTAATATGTCGAAACATTTTTTCCTTTTATATTCCTTTGATGATAATGAGAGAGAGAGAGAGAGAGAGAAGAGAGAGAGAGAGAGAGAGAGAGAGAGTGAGAGAGAGAGAGAGAAGTGAATACTCCAACACTTGCGGAATTTTTTTGCTTTCTGCATCGAATGTGAACAGTCAATAGTAAGGGGTTTGAATGTATCTCTCTCTCTCTCTCCTCTCTCTCTCTCTATCTATCTTAATATATATACATACACACACACACACACACACACACACACACACACACACACACACATCATATATATATATATATATATATATATATATATATATATATATATATATATATATATTGGATGTATGTAATGGTAAAAGCTCAAATCACTATTGGTATCTCATAACATTCAGTGACTATTACTGTATATGTTTCGTGATCAAATGAAGTGTGAACAATCTATTTAGGCTCTGTTACTCAGCAGTATTGCTGCTGCATATAAATGGCAGCCAAATATTAACAAAGGAGTTTAATTAACTGGGAGAACACTTTGCATATAAATTGATGGTTTCCGTAATAATGTTTTCTTAATGGATGGCTGAGCTGTTACGACGATGGATTTCACTTTGAGTTTAGGGGAGGAGTCCTTTGAAATAAAGTATTACTCGGGGGTTTGGAATTGTCCGGTGTGTGTGTGTGTGTGTGTGTGTGTGGTGTGTGAGTGTGAGCACAATTATTACTTTTTATATACGTTTTCACAGAACTTAGTATCATGACGAAGTAAACATAATACCTAAACCTTCTGAGATTTATCGTTGATTACTTCGTGTTTATCTTCGTTTGTTCCAGATGAATTGAAATGAGCAAATAACATTAATATAGAATCGATAATATAACTACGTTTTCTACGGTCGTTGTCTATGTGAGAAAGACTAAAAAAATAAACTATTCCAAAACGGATCATCAATAAAGTGTAATGATCGTCAATAAAGTGTAATTAAGGATTTCGTCTTTATACGTTCAATGATTGGTCAAATACAGACGTTACCATTTTCAAAATAGATATATATCGAGGCTCGTGAATGAACCTTAGCTTCGGAAAATGTGTTCATTTTATCATTCTCTTTGAGACTGTGAATTCTGTTCCTGTTTCCTGAAAGTGTTTTATTGGACGATTTTCTAAAAAAAATATAAAAAAAAAGAAGCCATTTCCTGATTTCAGAACTGTTGAGTAAATAGTTTGTAAATATTTCGGAGAGAGAGAGAGAGAGAGAGAGAGAGCAGTTCGAGTCCAGTAGGAAAAACGTCATGGTTCCATTTCCTGTTGACCTAAGAAGTGAATTAGGTTTTTTGAGGTCAGCCAAATTTAGTGGAAGGATGGAAGTCAGGATGAAAATGGGTATGGCCTGCAGCTTCATCCCAAATGACACGCTGAGAACCACCTATATTAATACTCTTAGTCGGGTTTGTTGATAAAACCGAAATATATATCCTCAAAGTGACAGCTTATGATAGCTGCCAGTAATTTTTTTTTCACTCAAAATCATTTCTTCACGTCCATAACGGGGGAGTTAGCTCAAAACTCCCATCATGCTTCCTAGTTTCATATCGTTTAAGTATTTTTCTATATTATTCACAATTTAAATAGAGCCTTTTTGTCTGTGCTGAACTTTAAATCTGTCATTCTTTTCGTTAGCTACAAACAAAGATTACATAGTTAAGTAGTCTGCATAAGACATTTGAATCTCTTCTAAAGTCACATGTAAAGTTGTTGAATAAATTGATAGGAAATTCAAAAGGTTTATATGAAATTACACGGGTGATTAGTCTCATTTTCCTGCAGTATGTATAGCTTATTCTACAATATTTCATAACATTAATTGATATTAATAATTGCAAAAATTATTTACCTAGCCACGTGTGAACGTCCTATGCACTAATGCCCTAAGTGGCAAAAACAAATTGAAAAAAAGTTTCATTCATTCAGTTGTAGAAACGAAATCTATTACTATGAAATATTCCCTCTTCTTTCGACGGGATTAAGTTATTTAAGCTCCGAGGAAAGTGTTCATTAATAGATCCACCTCCTCTTTGATTAAGGATTTGCCCCCCTGGGTGTGTTGGAAGGAGCAAGAGAGATATTCTCTCTCTCTCTCTCTCTCTCTCTCTCTCTCTCTCTCTTAGCATGTCAATTTTGGGGGTGGAGGAGCGAGGGTGGCGCGGAGAAAAATAGGTTGTAAAGTCTTCTTTCGTGCAAGAGAATGATATCGCTTTGCAAGGTTTAGGAAAATAAACATTATATTAAGAAAATCAAGAAGTTTGTATATAGATAATAAAAAAGGGTCAAGTATGCTAAGTAAAATGTTCCTCCTTAACCACCACTCTCTCTCTCTCTCTCTCTCTCTCTCTCTCTCTCTCTCTCTCTCTCTCTCTCTCTCTCTCTCGCTCTTCCGGCGTATCAGTGTCAGTTGTTATCAAAGGTTACAGATAGCACCCCACCCTCTCTCTGTCTCTCTCTGTCTCTCTCTCTCTCTCTCTCTCTCTCTCTCTCTCTCTCTCTCTCTCTGTCTCTCTCTCTCTCTCTGGACTTTGTCCGTGTCAATAGTTATCAAAGGATTCGAAGGCCTTATCAGAGGAGGTCACCAAAGAAACCAATAACTTTGTCTTTTGTGATTAATATTCCAGGTCACCTTCGTCCACAAGGAGAGGCTTTTCTGTCGTCCAGGAATTCAGCAGAATTTTCTCCTCTGAAGACATTTTCTGAGTGCATTCTTTTCCTTTCACAATTTTTATTGGATAATTCTTTAAGTATTCACAAACGTTTGTGATACTATTGTAGTCCAATAGGTAACTGGAAAGGATAGGTAGATTATTATTTGTGTTTTATATTTGCCCAGGTTTGTTTGGCAAACAAGCCTCGGTTATGGACCTTGGAATTCTTTTCAGTGCTTTGCATTCTAACTCCTTGCGAATAAAAAAATTATTTTTTTTATGAAAGCATCCTCTCTGCCAGAACATCTTCAAGCATAACGTAATTCTAATGTAGCTCTCGATTGCAGATTCCCTGAAATGACTTGATTAAAGATAAATTCACGAAAATGTTCGAGGGAGGTGAAATGAAGTTTGAATTCCTTCATTAATATCATCTGAATTCTGTATGAAGAATCAGTTAGTCTCTGCATAAATTTGTTTTATTCTGAGTTTCTTATTCATATAAAATATCCTCATTTAGTTTAATCTCTTCATTGTTAATACTTTTACTGCACATTATTCACTAGTTATACATAACACGCATGATTCGTACGTTTGATAATGTTTCAAAAACTTATTCCGTTCCTGCAAGCACTTGATTAAATAGTTTAACAAATTATTTGGTCTTTCTCCGCCAAGAACATTTTTTTTATCAGCCACCCCCCTCCCTCCAACCCCCTACTATAACTTAACGTATCATTGTTGTTTCATAATTTATGGTGATTTTCCAAAAGTTACTTACTGACATATTTCAATTGCGTCTCTCTCTCTCTCTCTCTCTCTCTCTCTCTCTCTCTCTCTCTCTCTCTCTCTCTCTCTCTCTGTACATGTAACAAAATTTTTTTGACTAATTTTCAGTCGTCATTTGTTTTTGTTTTGGAAGCGATTTGATAAAGGTTGCCAATTCATTATCTTATCTGTGTTTATCTATATATACGTAATTTATTCTTGATGTCATTAGATGATATTTGTGTAATGTTCTTTGCTTGCTTACAAAACATTTCTGTTTTGTTTTGACGAGTGAGAGAAAACAAACTTCGTCCCGTAAGAGAAAATATAGACTTTGTTAAGAACACCTTTGATTCAGAAAGCAAAGTTTCTGAATTTTACGACCAGGAGTTCCTATAGCATAAGTCACAGCATTGCTTTACCACTACGGCAATAGGAAATGTTTACTCCTCTCAAAAACGTTTGCACGTCCATAGACTCGACATAACATCCTGATAAACTCATTACCTGTCCTTATTTTATTAAGACATTACCATTTGTAGAAATACCCAATTGTGACCCGAATAAATGTTATTCCCTTTCCAGTTTTTTACTGGAAGGGTAATTTGTGGTACCATTCTTTCACCATAATACATACTGGTGGTGATTATCATCACTTAATTAGTTTCACTGGGAAATATGTTACTAAATGGCAGATTGCATTGGGTTTATTTGTGTTTGTTAGGGTAAGTTAATGAGTAGATATTTTTTCATTGTCGTGTTGGTTCTGATATTATTATTATTATTATTATTATTATTATTATTATTATTATTATTATTATTATTATTATTATTATTATTATTATTATTATTATTATTATTATTATTATTATTATTATTATTATTATTATTATTATTATTATTATTATTATTATTATTATAAAACACGCAAGAAAAGAAGGAATCTTCATTCCTTTTTTTTTTTTTTTTTTTTTTTTTTTTTGGGGGGCAATATTGTTCTCACTTGAACTTTTAATTCCTTTTTTATGGAGAATCAGTTTTATTTAGGAGAGTGATATTGAGCAGTTGACCCAAATATAAATAACTGTTATTTGTTTTGCAACCATAAACATGTCAGCTATAATCATTGAAATGCGTTCGAATAATAAAGGAAAGCTATTTGGAATTTGCACCCTTTTTATGTCAACAGTTTTTTAAAGAAATGACTTTGCTCTCTCATTGTGTCGGATATAGTATTTATTTCTCTCTCTCTCTCTCTCTCTCTCTCTCGTCTCTCTCTCATCTCTCTCTCTCTCGCTGTCTAGACGTCTGTGGCTAGATAAAATGGGCCATTTTTTCAGTCTTGAGAAAACGTAATAAGGCTGCTTTGCACCCAATATCCAAGCAGAGAGAGAGAGAGAGAGAGAGAGAGAGAGAGAGAGAGAGAGAGAGAGAGAGAGAGAGAGAGAATGGCAAATACGTTTTCATCGCTATAAAACTAAGAATTTCTCACTCAGTGACTTGATGAAATTTTTTTTTTTTCAAAAAATATCTTCATCTGTAGGAACTTATTTTGTGACGGGTCATTTACTCAAGTTGAAAAAGAAGTTTTGCCTCAATTGGTTCTGCTTTTCGTTTTGAAATTCCTTTCGTAAACTTCGCATCATTCAATTGTCTCATTTTTATTTTCGGGATATGGGAGTATTTGGCCAATTTTCTTAAATTAAAATCGATTGAAGGCAAAATCCATTAGGAAATATATGAATGGGGAATCTTATTGAAAGAAATAAAACAGATTAATCACAAAATATGTGGAATTATATATTTATTCTTACACTACCTTAGATAAATATAAAATATTGATATTCGAGACTTCTTAAAATATAATGAATGCTTTTAAATTATTCCATTTTCACTTTGGGTTATTCACCACAAATCCCTCAAATAAAAAAAAAAAATTCTGGAAAGCTACATTTGTTTCCACTCGAGATTCTTCCCTCCGCCGTAAATCAGTTGACCTTTTTTAATAAACAATGATCACAATTTTCATGTGAATATATAACTGACAAAGAAATTTCATCTAAGCTTCTTGTGTTAATACGAGATTCATACTGCAGGCAGCAACATGATGGGTTATTGGTGATGGCATAGCGATTAAGAAAAGGAATTATTATAATTATTATTTTGTAAAATTATATAAGACCAAATCTGATTCATATGGTTTGTTGTTATTTTTTCACTAATGTTTCTGTTAATTATAAGAATTAAATCCAATGATATATTGATATACAAAGAATCATTAAACGTTAAGAATTGTTTGTTTGATAAGACATTATTTAATTCTCTGAATCATTCAGTGCTACATTACCGTTCAGTACTTCCACAACAGGAATATATAAACACAAATATATACATGCAGCCATAATAATATTCATATTCATACTTACATATATATATATATATATATATATATATATATATATATATATATATTATATATATATATATATATATATATATATATATATATATATATATATATATATATATATATATATATAATATATATATCTATATATATATATATATATATATATATATATATATATATACTATATATATATATATATATATATATATATATATATATATATATATATATATATATATATATATATATATATATATATATATCTATATATATATATATATATATATCTATATATATATATATATATAATGTATATATATATATATATCATATATATATATATATATATATATCTATACTATATCTATCTATCTATATATATATACTATATATATATATACTATATATGTATATCCTATATATATATATCTATATATATATATATATATATATATATATATATATATATATATTGTGACATTTCAAAACCTAGATTCTCTGACTTCGGGGGACTGAAACGGCAGACATCACTCACCGAAAGGAATTCATCTATGAATATCCTTCTATTTCTCTAAATATCCAAAGAAAAAAATTATATAACCCTTCGTGCTTGATGCAAAAAGTGGCAGAAAATACATCGAAAATTTGTCTGCGTTTCGAAGAAAATTTCCAAATAACAATACATAGCGTGGGCAGTTGATCTGTAACCCCGAAGCATGAGTTACCTCCCAGTTCGAACAGACAGCAGATAAAGAGATGATACAGGTGAATTGGCTTCAAGCCCCAGGAATTGCCCAAATCTGAAAATACCACGACCTGGATAATATCAACCCAAAGGTTGATATTCAGTTATATGTTTATGAAAGATAAATGGAATATTTCACAGTAGTGGTCAATAATTGATAATTGTAATAGATTTATTAAAATGTACAGTAGACATAAAAAGTTCCTTTTAAATTGCATGCATGCCATGAGTATGGTAACGATAAGAAGCATAGAATGAAATAAGGAATGTAAGCATATTCATTTCAACCCCTAACCTCAGCTAGGGTTGGACCAATACACCTAATATCACCGCAACCCACGAAAAGACGTTTCCGAGAAAATGACATTCTTATCTTCTCCCAAAATTTAATTATTTATCGGCATTTTGCAGGCTACTTTTGTTAAAATTCTAGATAGAATTGATACATGGTTTTACGAAATTCTGCTGTAAAATAGATAAAGAGGCACACACACACACACACACACAAGAACAAAAGATCAAACAGTAAAAAAAATACAAAGCAATTCTTTGTCTAAAGACATAAACGAATCTACGACGGCAAAAGAAAATATAAGTTCATTAATACCAAAAATGATATTCAGCGCAAATCATCTATAAAACATCATACTAAACACAAAGGTTTTTATTTTTTTTTTATTTTTTTATACAGATGAACTGCTGCTGCGAGAATTAAAACATTCCTGATGGACAGATCGGCGTCAAGATAATTAAATCCTTCGCACCTATCAATTCTGAACCTTTTGTTTTCGATCCTCCCGATGAATTCACCAGAAATGGCGATATATTGCTTTGATGAAAAGTTTAAATTAAAGTGTGATGAACGTGATTTTCAATTCATGCAATGTGTATTTTTGTGTTATGCAATTAAATCATGCCATCAAGGGATTAGTGGCTGAAGCATTGAAGTCTTTTGAGAAGTATTTATAAATAACATTAAAAAAATTGTAGAAAAAAAAACATATATAAAGTGAAATATAATTTTTTTATCACATTCAGTTAATTAATATAAAAAACGATTCCTTGGAACGAAATGTATTAAATTCTTCATGCTTTCGAAATCGTTAGACATTTTTTTTTTCTCTTGACAAAGCATATTTTCTATGATTTTATTAAAGCAATTTTTTAGAATTTGAATATGATATTGACATTATAGATTTATAATTGATTTCTTTGAAGGATTCACTAATTGATCTTCATTGATTTCATAAATCATTAGAAATGCCTTTCTCTTTGACAAGCACTGAATTTTTCTGGGCTGTGACTAAACATTTACGAAGATTAAAAATGATTTCTTCTTTAGAATTGGTTAATTGCATCATTCTGTTCCTCAAATTTCTTGTCTCATCGTTTAAAAGTCCTTAAAAAATTCTCTTGGACAGAACACATGATTTACCAGCGGATTGACAAAAACAATGTGAAAATAAATACATTTCGGTATATCACAAATTTCCCAGAAATCACAGAATGAAAGTTATATCTGAATGTCAAGGATAAGTTACGAATGATCTTACTCTGCTTCATAAGCTCATTGTTCATTGCATAATAAATGCGCATAACAAGCCAAAGTAATCACAGCATATCCAGATTAATTATTGATGAGAAACAACTAATGACATATCAAGTGACATGGAGAAATAGTTGCTTGATTTGGAATCTGTGTTTTAATTTTTTATTTCTAGTATCAAAAGGGAGATGGTAAGAGTGATTGACACACTCACACGCACACACACACACACACACACACACACACACACACACACACACACACACACACAACATATATATATATATATATATATATATATATATATATATATATATATATATATATATGATATATATGCCTGTTTTGTTTGTTTGTAGTGTATTTGTGTGCATGTATATCACAGGTATCCGCTGTTGGCAAACATAATATACCTAACGCCAATCACAGCTATGAGATCGAAAGATTCTGGAATAAATTTGAGGATAAGTTTTTTTTTAATTAAGACCAAGTGAAAATTAAACTGACAAGCAAGCAGTGGGCTGTTGCTTTCAGTCGATCACGGAAGAAATCGAGGGTTTTCCCTGTCGAATTAGCGCATGAAAAGGAACCACTCGTTTGATTTCCCCGTTTGATGCATCTTTAATTTCTCTAATTTCCCAGCTCACAGTGCTTCACTTATCAATGAATTATTGGGAATTACCCGAAGCTTCATTTGATTATGAAGTTGAGTGTTTGTGTCTCTGATGTGATATATATATATATATATATATATATATATATATATATATATATATATATATATATATATATATATATATATATATATATATATACATATATATATATATATATATATATATATATATATATATATATATATATATATATATATATATATATATATATATATATATATATATAGTATATATATATATATATATATATATATATATATATATATATATATATATATATACATATATATATATCATATATATATATATATATATATATATATATATATATATATATATATATATATATATATATATATATATATATATATATATATATATATATATATATATATATATACATATGACATTTCCGTGATTCATATACATATATCGAGCTACAATGTCATTTAATATCTAATTCGCTCTACCTCGGAATTAATATATTTTCAATATAATGCTTAACCGAAGGGTAATTTTTTTTCTCGATAATAGACTTGCCTGGACCAGGGCGCGAACCCATGGATCCAGGAACGTCAGTGAAGCTTTTATCTAGTACACCACCACGAGAGGTGGTGTAGTAGGTAAAAGCTTCACTGACGTTCCTGGATTTGAAAGGATCCATGGGTTCGCGACCTTGGTCCAGGCAAGTCTATTATCGAGAAAAATTCCCCTTCGGTTAAAACATATATGAAAATATATTAATTCCGAGGTAAAGCGAATTAGATATTAAAGGACATTGTAGCTCGATATATATATATATATATATATATATATATATATATATATATATATATACTATATATGTATATATATATATATATATATATATATATATATATATATATATATATATATATATATATATATATATATATATATATATATATATATACTATATATGTGTGTATATATATATATATATATATATATATATATATATATCTATATATATATATATATATATATATATATATATGTCTCTTGTACAATAAAAATATCCATAACATAAGCCATCTCATGAATGTATGCGGAAAACTCACCAACAGGTCGTCAAACACCCTTACAAATATTATCCTTTTACCCCTGATTACACTACATCGCCTTCATGCCTTTGATCCAGAACTTTCTAGTTCTTACAGTACGCCTTCCCCTGAACTCTTATTAACCACTGCAAACTTTTCTCTAATTTACCGTCGTTAATTCATTCCACAAGTTCATGCCTTCTTAACGTACTCTAATCCAGCCTGGCAGAAAAGCTAACTTTTTTGCAGCTACTTTATGTCCCCATTCCTGACGGCGAGGATTTTTTTTCTTAAGAGTTACATACATTACATCTCACTGAAAGATAGGTATTACAATCTCTGATATTATGCCCTTTTGAAAATACGTCACAGAGAAAGTATATATGGTTTAAAAACCATTATTACCAAAATTCCAATCTGTATTTTGCATTTGAAGTTACGTTGACACTGACGAATGGAACTGAATCTCTGCCCATCTCAAGCGAATATCGTTTCAGCTTCAGTTCCAAGAACCCATCGGGGCTTGCTTCAATTTATTTATAGATACAGAGATTCCCATTTCTCGCGAACCAAGTATGGTCGCAAACAACCCGTGGAAAAGGAAACATGTAGGAAAAAATATTTCGATATACATTTTCCTTTATAGTTGTAAAAATAACTGGATATACACGTACGGCACTTTGAAGAACATCTTGTATATAGAGTCATCAAGTAATGAAATAAATTATATATATGTATATATATATATATATATATATATATATATATATATATATATATATATATATATATATGTATATATATATATATATATATATATATATATATATATATATATATATATATATATATATATATATATAAAACAGCAGTTTCTTAATGTATTGGTCCTAAATACCAAATCCATGATCAGTTACAGCCATATCGTCATTGGACACGACACTTCCCCCCACATAAACACAAATTGAAATAATTCTCTCTGAATTTGTAGGACCTGACTCAAATTTCAATACGAGAGAAGCTTGGTTAATATTCCCCGAGATTCATCTGTCTGTCCTGTGAGGTCCAGTGGTCAGAAACTGATGTCGATTTGAAACGCAAACCTCCGGGAGGATTGTGGTTCCCTTTCAAAGGCAAATTAGGTGGACTTTCGTGAGTGATTTTGTAAGTATATATAGAGTCTGTGAATGCATTGTAATTGAATTATTTCCATACCATTAGGTGCGGGAGTAAATTGTTTACCAGCCATAATTTTCTTTTATATTTTATTTTTGTTTTAATTGAACTATACATTTGCATGCTAGCAAGGGAAGAATCAATATTTATTTGCATTTCAACTGCATCATTTGCATACCAGTAGATAAGGGAGTAAAGAATTCACAAACCATCGTTTTTATTTGTATTTTATTTGCATTTTAATTAAAATATTTGCCCAATTGTAGGTGGGAGAGTGATTTATTTACAACCCAATTTTTATTTCTATTCTACTTTTATTTTAACTGAACTAGTGAGAGCTAAAGAATAAATGTGTAAGTAACTGAAAAGGAATATTCCTTTATTGAAAATTATTGTTTTGAACTTAATTTAAAACACAAAATAAGATCTGTATTAAATAAGGTCACAAAATTTTTTAAAATTATTTAAGGGGAAGGTAAAATTAAAGTTATAAACATATTTTCACTTATATAATTGTTTTTTCGTGTTATTAGCATAACTTTTTTAATAAGAATATTAAATCCAAAAACACAAGATAAGATCTGTATTAAATGAGGTCATAACGTTTTTTTTTAACATTTAATGTATAAACACAAGATAAGGTCTGTTAAATAAGACGTATATTCTTAGTATATAAATGTTCCCAGTTTCACTTTCCGTGTGTGTCTGTGCATGTGTCTGTGATGAGAGAGAAAGAGAGAGAGAGAGAGCAAGAATATATTCTGGGTAAACGTTCTCAATTTGTTTGTGGGATTGAGAGAGAGAGAGAGAGAGAGAGAGAGAGAGAGAGAGAGAGAGAGAGAGAGATAATATTTACTGAACAGCAGAAGCATCGCGGTGAATGTGCCTCCCTGTCAAACTTCTCGGTTCCTGAGGTCCTATCCTCTATTAATCACGCCGCCACAGTCTCCCTGAGGAAGTCGTGCAATGTTAAAAGATCAAGCGGAGATGGAATGCATGACTGCCCTAAAGAAATACTTGTGTTTTATAAGTTTCTGACATTTTTCATCTAAATGTTTATTAATATATTAATTAATTATGATAACTGCTCTCTTCTTTCTGTATTTCTTAATGCCTCCCTCTTACTGCTTTCAAATGAACAACACATTCTTTGTAAGCTTGAATTTCGAGTCACTGGCTCCTGTGGGTTTGCTCCATATAAATAGGGTTCATCTTCTGACTAATAATAATAATAATAATAATAATAATAATAAGTCTTGTTGAAAAGGATTGCTGCATCAGCTCCATTAATTTTGTATAGAGTCTTCTCTATTTTCCTTATTAAGGATTTCTCAATGTTGCTGAAACTGGCAAGCAACGTGCCAAAGGGGATCGTCAAATCCAGTGTAGTCATATTGAATGATCTTTATTACTGCTATATACATATATTACTGTTACAAGTTTCTCTCTCTCTCTCTCTCTCTCTCTCTCTCTCTCTCTCTGACGTTTCGCCCAGATCTGCCAGGGTATGGTACAGCAATAGTTGCTAGAGGACTGAATCTTAGTGTTGTTGTTTAAGATTAAGCTGGCCTTGTGCCAGCACGGGCTCTTGCTCACAGAGCAGCCCGTAAGAAATCTTAGTGGTGAGTCCTTCGCTATATATCATGGTCGTGCGGGCGCTCACGGATGCTCCTGCAGGACCCGGAGGGTGCTCGACTTTTCATTGGCTGGTGGCCAGGCGTCGGAAACTCTCGGGTTTCCATTGGCTGCGACCGTGGTGACGTAACTCCTTGTATTTCTACCAACCTCTTCGATATTGGCCCGTCCTGGGTGCTGTGTTCTCGTCTGGAGGGGGGGGGGGGTGGGGGGGGGGGGGGGGGGGGGGGGGGGGGGGGGGGGGGGGGCGGGGGGGGGGGGGGGAGGGGGGGGGGGGGGGGGGGGGGGGGGGGGGGGGGGGGGGGGGGGGGGGGGGGGGGGGGGGGGGGGGGGCTGGGTCTTCTTACACAGGTGGGCAGCAGGAAGGGTTTCTGTGCCGTATTAAAGGAAGGTTTTTGCTCGAGGATAAATAATGCCTCAAGGAGGCGTAGGCGTCGCTGATCGGGGGCTCTTCCAATTATCTTTGTGTTTTTTACGATATCCTCGCATGACGTGCTGTTGGTGGGCGGTGAGGCGTGGTGTTTTATGGCACCGTTCTGGGCGTGACAGGATCCTCTTAGACAGTCGTAACGTTGTCATACCGATATAAACTCCAGGACATCCTTGGATAGGGCATGTGTACTGGTAGACGACGTTATTCTGCTTCAGGGGATCTCCTGCAGGCGGGGTAGGGTTATTTCTCATAATCAGGTCCCTTGTTCTCCTGTTCTTATAATAGATTATAAGAGAGAGCCTCTTCCCTTCCTCCACGGGGGTGACGTTCTCTTCTACAATCTTCTTAAGGCATCTCTCCTCTTCTTTGTATCCGTGGTGCATGAAGGACTTGTAGAAAATACGTATTTCCTCGGAAGGGGGATTCTCTTTATTCTCTCCGTCCTCCATGTACCATTTGTTTAAGGTTGTTCTGATCTCCCTGTTGACCAGCTTGTTGGAGTAACCGTTATTAATTAATTAGTAACGGTTACTCCAACAAGTTAATGGAGCTGATGCAGCAATCCTTTTCAACAAGACTTGTTTAAAAGAGGGTCTACTCCCAAAATCATAATAATATAATAATAATAATAATAATAATAATAATAATAATAATAAAAAAAAACAAATAATATAATAATAATAATAATAATAAGATAATAATAATAACAGTGGGAGAAGGAAAACCAACCTAAGCATGGCATGGATAGACTATAAGAAAGCCTTCGACATGATACCACACACATGGCTAATAACATGCCCTGAAAATATATGGGGCAGAGGAAAACACCATCAGCTTCCTCAAAACTACAATGCGCAACTAGAATACAATACTTACAAGCTCTGGAATAAGACTAGCAGAGGTTAATATCAGGAAAGGGATCTTCCTGGGTCGACTCACTGTCCCCCACTACTCTTCGTAGTAGCCATGGTTTTCCCATGACAAAAGTACTACAGAAGATGGATGCCGGGTACCAACTCAAGAAAAGAGGCAACAGAATCAACCATCTCATGTTCATGGACGACATCAAGCTGTTATGGTAAGACACCAAGGAAATAGATACCCTAATCCAGACTGTAAAGATTGTATCTGGGGACATCAGTATGGAGTTTTGAATAGAAAAAATGCGCCTTAGTCAACATACAAAAAGGCAAAGTAATGAGAACTGAAGGGATAAAGCTACCAGGGGAGCAACATCAAACACATAGATGAAACTGGATACAAATACCTGGAAATATTGGAAGGAGGGGATATAAAACACCAAGAGATGAAGGACACGATCAGGAAAAAATATATGCGAGACTCAAGGCGATACTCAAGTCAAAACTCAACGCCGGAAATATAATAAAAACCATAAACACATGGGCAGTGCCAGTAATCAGATACAGCGAAGGATAGTGGAATGGACGAAGGCAGAACTCCGCAGCAATAGATCAGAAAAACATATGACACTACACAAAGCACTACACCCAAGAGCAAATACGGACAGACTATACATAACACGAAAGGAAGGAGGGAGAGTACTACTAAGTTATAGAGGACTGCGTCAAACATCGAGAACAGAGCACTGGGCAATATCTGAAAATCAGTGAAGACGACTGGCTAAAGAGTGCATGGGAAGAAGGACTAATAAAAGTGACGACGACCCAGAAAATATACAGTGACAGGAGAATGACAAACAGAACAGAGGACTGGCACAACAAACCAATGCACGGACAATACATGAGACAGACTAAAGAACTAGCCAGCGATGACACATGGCAATAGAATGCCTGAAATATATGGGGCAGAGGAAAACACCATCAGCTTCCTCAAAAGTACAATGCGCAACTGGAATACATACTTACAAGCTCTGGAATAAAACTAGCAGAGGTTAATATCAGGAGAGGGATCTTCCAGGGCGACTCACTGTCTCCACTACTCTTCGTAGTAGCCATGATTCCCATGACAAAAGCACTACAGAAGATGGATGCCGGGTACCAACTCAAGAAAAGAGGCAAAAGAATCAACCATCTGATGTTCATGGACGACATCAAGCTGTATGGTAAGAGCATCAAGGATATAGATACCCTAATCCAGACTATAAGGATTGTATCTGGGGACATCAGGATGGAGTTTGGAATTGAAAAATGCGCCTTGGGCAACATGCAAAAAAGCAAAGTAACGAGAGCTGAAGGGATAAAGCTACCAGATGGAAGCAACATCAAACACATAGATAAGACTGGATACATATCCCTGGGAATAATGGAAGGAGGGGATATAAAACACCAAGAGATGAAGGACACGATCGGAAAGAATAATATGCAGAGACTCAAGGCGATACTCAAGTCAAAACTCAACGCCGGAAATATGATAAAAGCCATAAACACATGGGCAGAGCCGGTAATCAGATACAAAGCAGGAATAGTGGAATGGACGAAGGCAGAACTCCGTAGCATAGATCAGAAAACCAGGAAACATATGACAATACACAAAGCACTACACCCAAGAGCAAATACGGACAGACTATACATAACACGAAAAGGAGGGAGAGGACTACTAAGCATAGAGGACTGCGTCAACACCGAGAACAGAGCAGTGGGGCAGTATCTGAAAACCAGTGAAGACGAGTGGCTAAAGAGTGCATGGGAAGAAGGACTAATAAAAGTAGACGAAGACCCAGAAATATACAGACAGGAGAATGACAAACAGAAAAGAGGAATGGCACAACAAACCAATGCACAGACAATACATGAGACAGACTAAAGAACAAGCCAGCGATGACACATGGCAATGGCTACAGAGGGGAGAGCTCAAGAAGGAAACTGAAGGAATGATAACAGCGGCACAAGATCAGGCCCTAAGAACCAGATATGTTCAAAGAACGATAGACGGAAATAACATCTCTCCATATGTAGGAAGTGCAATACGAAAAATGAAAAACATAAACCGCATAGCAGCAAATGCCCGGCACTTGCATAGAACCGAGTACAAAAAGAGGCATGATTTAATGGCAAAAGCCCTCCACTGGAGCCTGTGCAAGAAACATCAGCTACCTTGCAGTAATAAGTGGTACGAACACCAACCTGAGGGAGTGATAGAAAGCGATCAGGCAAAGATCCTCTGGGAATATGGTATCAGAACTGATAGGGTGATACGTGCAAATAGACCAGACGTGATATTGATTGACAAAGTCAAGAAGAAAGTATCACTCATTGATGTCACAATACCATGGGACACCAGAGTTGAAGAAAGAGAGGAAAATTGGATAAGTATCAAGATCTGAAAATATAAATAAGAAGGATATGGATATGCCAGTGGAAATTGTACCCATAATCATAGGAGCACTAGGCACGATCCCAAGATCCCTGAAAAGGAATCTAGAAAAACTAGAAGCTGAAGTAGCTCCAGGACTCATGCAGTAGAGTGTGATCCTAGAAACGTGCACATAGTAAGAAAAGGGATGGACACCTAAGGAGGCAAGATGCTTCCCAGAACCCCATACTATAAATACCACCCAGTCGAATTGGAGGATTGTGATAGAAGAAGAAGAAGGAAAAATAATAATAATCAGTAAAGTTCAAACATTACCTTAGTAATGGTTGAATGATATAGCTGTCATTTTAAAATAAACATTTTAGCAAATGAATATAGGTGTTTCGATAATGTATGATTTCATATTCGTAAGTTCTTCATGAAGAATATAATGAAATTTTAACTCTATGGAAATAATATTCTCATAATGTTAAAAAGCACATACTATGAAAAGCCAAGATTTATATGAATATATAATTTGTTTTTAAATTAATATTCAGACTATTTTAAATGTTATATGTTCACAATAATGGAAACAAATCTGAGAAAACATAAAGGTTCCATGTATTTCTAGAATACACGACTACGATTAATATTTAGTAATATATATAGTAATTGCACTATCAAATGTTTGTGTAATTTATAAGGTTTGCTTGATAGTGCCATAAACCAAAGAAAGGTTTCTCTTATAACATCACAACTTTCTATGAATCAGAGATTTTTATATATCTTTCAATGTTTAAACATTAACCTATTCAAATTGTTATTTTAATGCATTCTACAAAGCGAATTCTAGAGCTACAGAAGATTACATCCAGAAATAACTAGAAATCAAGCAATGTTGACCTCACCGGAAGTAATCGGACGAGACGGAAACAGAAACATATGCCTTTCTTGCTGTAAATACCCTTACCTTTGGATTTTTTTTAAATAAAAAAATCTGTTCTGTGCCTCACGCGCCTGCAGATAGCTTTAGTATCCTTGATGCAGAGATTAAAACACTCGGCCCCCCTACCCTCCCTACCCTTGGCGATACACCCTCCCTCCCACACCCATCCTCAACACACTAGATCAATACAAAAGCTCCTTATGTTATATTCGTCATAACAATGATAGGCCAAAGTCGTTTCATGGCAGATATCAAGTATTCTATAATGTTTTATTCCTCAAGCTCTTGTTTTTATTCATACTTCTATTTTCATCAGGTTTACAAAAAAATCATTTCGCCACTGTGAAAGAGGCTTACATTTCAAAGTAATCCTGAGAGGATTAAAACCCTTTCCCATAAAAAAAATTAAATAACTGTTCAGTGTTATGACACTCCCATGTTTCCCTGAGATATGTAACCATATGCATTTCTAAACAGTTTCCTGATAGAATTCAAAATTAAACCTCTTATCTTATTTAACATATATTTTTTTTACCATTGAATGCCCACTGTTCCTGCGAAATATAGTATTATTATCAAGAATAATTATTATTGACACAGTTAATAATTCATGATAGCAAGCGAGCTGAATTTCTTCATAAAATATTTTATATTAAAAGATTCAATCTATTAAGAGTTTCTTAGGAAAAGGTTTAGGAAGACTATAAACAAGTAATATTTTTGGCAATTTGAATATTTTATTCCATTTCAGTAATCAATGTATTTACGTGGCATTTCTGCTACCATTTTAAAAATTTCAGTATTTATTACATAGACTTGATGTACTCTCAGCTGACAAGAAATTCATATTGTTACATTAATCACTTCAGCTGTTTTTAGTAACTTTGATATCTCATGCGTTGACATAATTTTCTTTAGTTCCACAATTATTTTTAAAGGTTATTCAAATGTTTATCAGTTTTAGGGAGTCAGAATGGAAAAGGCCTGAGGACCAACTCTCATTAAGTTTTACACGAGGCACTTGGAAAACCAAGAAATTTATTGTCTTGCATTTAATAACAATAGTCTACATATATCATATATTTTTTTTAATTTCTTCTCAAACAATTTAACTTTAAAGCTTTCAAATCAGCCGAGGGACTTAAGGAAATAGCGAAAGGAATGAGAGACAAAGAGACTCGAAGGATTAACTGTGAAACGGAACATCATCTGGAAAGTCATAAAGAACTTCGAAGGAAACTTGATTATCGATTCCGCCGAAGCGAAATTGTCTTTGGGTCTTTTACTCTTAGGGAAATTCCAAGATAATAAGATTCACTGAACTAGTGAGATATTTTGGGATCTCTCTCTCTCTCTCTCTCTCTCTCTCTCTCTCTCTTACAATCTTTAATTATTCTTTATTAATGTCCCTTAAAAAATTACTGTGCACAATAAGGATTGGTTGGTCTCAAGAAATAAATTTGACTAAATATGGTAAGAAAAATAATAGAAAATACTCTTAGGGAAATAAATAAAGGAAAGTTTACATTCCATTTCAGAAGCGTATCAGCTGTAATCAGACCATGAATGCGAAGAAGAGGCGTTTGCTGCCAAAGTGTTTATATGAAAGTCTGATTTGTCCACATCGGTTTAGCGACGTCCACCAACAGGACATCAGAGTCAACAGAGAACGATCAAGAAACAGAGAGAGAGAGAGAGAGAGAGAGAGAGAGAGAGAGAGAGAGAGTGCATTTATATTGGCAATTTTCTATTCACATTACAGTGTTGGTGAGCCTAACCACAGATTACTTACTTTATAAACCTAATATCATATCTAATTTTATTAGACAGATCCCATTGATTTTAAATGAATGGGGAACATTACATTGCTTCTAATTTTTATCGATTTTTATTTCCGTCTAAATAGACATTGATCTGACTCCGTATCGACATTTAAAACTTATTGTTTCTGTCGTTTATTTCACAAAGCTTCAATATCCGTTGTACACGGCATGACTCTCATGAGTTCGGATATGAGAACTGAGTCCGATGCGAGGCCATTAAGTATTCATGGAAAATACCGCACGGGTACAGAACGTGTTTCTGTTACCGAGTGCAAATGAATCATTTTCCTTTTTGGAAATGGGAAAATGCTTTTTAGGTCGTTTATTCTATGCACATATTTTCTGTCACATTGTCTCTGATGCATCAGTTCTTCACGATATGTCATTTCCTCTTACATGTTATTTTGTCACTTAATCGTTTATTTTTCATATCTGTATAATTTCGTGACGTGTTACAGCATAATGACATTTTCATAAATGACATTTTGTCCGTATATTTTATTAATTAACTTAATGTTTTCTATTTATTTATCAATTTATTAATTTAGTTTATTTCTTTATTTTATTGTTTTTATTTATTTCTTTGTGTATTTCCCATGACCTCCTGTTACTCCTTTCTATTGATCACCATATTCGTTGGAAGCTTGAATTTTAAGTCAACGGCCCTTTTGGTGGGCTTGGTCAATATGAATAATATCAATAATAATGCTGGCGAAATATTTATATGATCTTTATTTATACATTAAAGAATTCTCACTAACCAGGAAATCAAATAGGATTGCTGGCAGGATGAGAAAGGTCACTGAAAGTCCGGAAGTTGGAGCCATCTTTATCAGCATTTCCTCTATTTTACATTTCGGGATCCTTATATTTTTTCTTCTTGCTTTTCGCAATGTTTTGGTTACTAGTATCATTTTAGTAATTTCCCAGTTTGTGTGGAATGAAGTGCAAATACGGGCTTATACCTGACGAATTCGGGCACATTTACAAGATAGTTTTTAGGCAATATTCAGGCGGGGATTTCCAGTTTTGAGAGGTCAGGTAAATCCTCAGATTTGGCAAAACAAGCTTAGTTCTTAGTCTTCTACCTTAATTCTATTTTTCCTGATTATTCTGTGTTGGAGTCTTTCCCATGACAAGTGAAAACATTTGATGTTCCGAGTTTCATATTTGTGTGTGTGTGTGTGTGTGTGTGCGTGTGTGTGTGCGTGCATGTTTGTTAATTTATGGTCTCCATGACACTGATAAGTCTAATACCTGAAGACTAAGCATGCTTGCAGTTTTTAAGTTATTACTGCATTCCAATATGCATAGATAGTATTTACATACCATTTATGCACATTTATGATTACATGCAATAATTTGATGCACTCTCTCCACACAATAGCATTTTGTACATTATTTTCAAATATTGATAATTATAAACCTTTACAGAATTATAAACACAGTTGTATGTAAATTCTAAACACTAATTTTAATATTTACTTAACTGTTTATTTACAACTCTAGGTTGTAATCGCCTTTCAGTATAAGCATGTTGTATCTAAAAATTCAATCTTCCCGCGAAAAAGGCTAATCCTTTAATCCCTCGCAAAATCTCTGCTTAGGTCTAAAGGTCACTGAGGGATAAGTGCCTGAAATAGTCAGTCAGATTATTGCTCGGAGTATTTGCATATAAAGTCAGTAGCCAAAACATAATCCCACTGGAGAGTGATCCACCAATTAATTTCTTTATATGAAATAATCTTTTTCCCCACAGGGATGATCAAACGGGTGTGAATTAAGCGATTCCTTGAAAATTATTGTAAAGGTGGAAAATTCATGTCAGGTGTGTTGTAAATGAAATTAATACAACCATTTTTCAATAGGGCGTCATCATTTTGGCGAGAATTCTTCCATCAGCAGAGCATAAGCGTGAGAAATTTTCGACGAGGTTCATCGGTGGCGGGAAAGTGTCTTCGTCATTGGTTACTGATGACATCATCAGCTGACGCTCTGATTGGCTCCAGTTGGTGTTTACACCTTCGCACCTCAGTGTTGTCGGATGCGACCATTCTGAAAGATTTCTCTCACTGACTCACTCACTTGGACTCACTTCTTGGAACAGTTTTGTTGACCCTTCCATGCGCGAACCACCTGCGTCTATAATGCCGTTATTTCCCACTCAATTGTGCAGGTTTTCTTCAGGTTTTGTTGCAAGGGTGTGACGGAGTATTTTGAAATTGCCAAAATGTGTTAGAGAGTGAGGACCAGTTAGAGACACCAGCTTGTGAGGGCTTCTTCATCCCTCCTAACAAGTTCTATTTATCGAACCTAGCGGAGTTCCAAAAGCGTAATTTAACGCCTACAGAGATTGACAGGCTATTGATGTCTGTGGCGAAGGGAAGTGACAGATAGTGACGATAGTATTGGCGATTTCATGGCCGAAATCTAAAGTGTTGACAGCATCGATGAGGAGGAGATCCCATTTGTTTCACCAGTGAAGCTTGTGACAAGGCGAGATAATGTTGCTGATAAGGAAGGTGAAAGATGGGTCTACGGATCTGACCCACCTCTATCCCTTATTGCATGAGCTGACAGATGTTTTTGTATAAACGATCGTCATAAGTTTCCTCCAGCTATTTTTCATGAGAGAATGATTCTCGGTGAAGTGGTCGAGGAAAAATTGCTAATGTACTTTCTGCTGCAAATTGCCCCGGATGATCCTGCTGCCCCTGATGTGCCTGCTTTGCTTCTGCTGCTGCTATTTTCACCACTGGTACATCGGCTGATGCCTCTCCTGCCACTGGAACATCTGGTTACGGTGCTTCTGCTGCTGCTGTTGCTGCTGCTGTGCCTTCGTCGGGACCTGAAGACAAGACTCCAAGAGGGAAGTTGAGGATCGTCGACCCCATGGCTCGACTTCCTTTCTCCTGGTGGCACTGTGCAAGTGCCAGAGCCAACTAGTGGCCTCTTAGACTTCAAGAAGCAGAGGAAGGAAAGCAGAGGTACCACCGTGTTTCCTTTACGAAGGGCGTTTCGCAAGGTCACCACTTATCATTGAGCTTCGTGTAGAATACACACACACACACACACACACACACACACACACATATATATATATATATATATATATATATATATAATTATATATATATATATATATATATATATATATATATATATATATATATATTCATTATACCTCTCTACATAAAGACTCAATGCTTCCGCGGTTACCATACGAAGAATTATTACTTCGTGCACTCGTCCACCACGGCACCTTGAACGGCCCCCTCAACGAAGTCAGGGGAAGCAGCAGTAGGAGCATCAGGAATGCCTCCTCCTCCTCCTCCTCCTCCTCCTTGTCATACGACGTAAACGGGAGGGCCTTCGGAATAGAGGCTGAGGCATGAGCAAGATATGGATGACCAGGATTGTTGGTGAGTACACCAGATTACGTTTCATATTATGCATGTTCATTTATTTTTATATATTCTTATATATTAATGATATATATCATAAAAAAGGCAATTCATATTATTTCATCAAAGTGTCAATAAAAAAGATACCTCAATTTACAATTTTTTTTTATTTTGTTGATTTTTTTAACTAGTGGCAAACAGATGTCTCATACCGATAACCTTTACTAGTGTGTATATTTTGCATTTGTTTCATTGGCCTTTTTGATATCATGCCAGACACATATAGTAATGACTTATATATCAAGATAATGCAGTTTATTTCAATTTTGTTCTGAATAAAATAAATCTTGGGTATCTCTGTTAACGATTTTTGGTGAATTAAGAAAAAAAAAGTGGCAAAAACTTTTCAAATACTTTTAACTTCAATTCGTGATGCGGATGCTTTATCTTAAAATCGATTTTTTTTATAGAATAATAAATTACAACTCATTAACATTACATTGACATCAAATTAATTAACGTAGCATGAAATATACAGTTACACGGATCAATAAAAAAAAAATTACCGCAATGCATGCTCGTATTGCTAGTGGGGGCAGTGAATCTTGCCACAGACCAAACTTGACAAGGTCGGTATCGGGAAAGAGATAATAATAATAATAATATAATAATAATAATAATAATAATAATAATAATAATAATATAGCTGTTTCAACGGATTAACTTATATAGAATCTTCTCAATTCTACTTATTGTGTCTTTCTCATCAGCATCTAGCTGGTGTATCGGGTTTCCTAAGGACATATAAAGATTTCAGTTGTCTTCAGTTTTTTTCTTACGACAACTGAAATCTTTGTATGTCCTAAGGGAATCTGATATACCAGCTACATGCCGATGAGAAAAAGACAATAAGAAGAATTGAGAAGGTTCTGTATAAATTAAATGACGTTGAAACAGCTATAATATTCAATGCTACTGCCTTCAGAGAAGGCCTTCTCCCTAACAATATAATAATAATAATGAAATTGCCCGAGATTTTTTACTTTTCATAAATAATGAAAAGAATAATATTTATTCCCCATGGTTCACAATCCTTCGCACACATATTGATACGACATATACAAACTATTCTCTAACTGCAGAATACCGTGATCTGCACCAAAACTTTAAAATGGTGAATGAAAAGGCTTTGATACGACTTTGCTCTGGAATTTCCGTTAATGGAGTTTGTTTTGCCCCCATAAGGCAACTAAAGAACCTTTTATAAACCAGGAAACCTTTCAGAGGGGAATGCAAAAAAGGTGGATCAATAAATTGCCATATATTGCAGCTGCTCATTTTTTCTTAAGAGCTGAACGGTTTCTGTTCATTTTTATTCTGTGATCTAGCAGTTGGCAACATTCCCCATCGAGTTGCCGTGATTTGTAGTTTAAATTATCGCTGTAAAATCACGATGGTTTTTGTAAAAATGTTACGCATAAGTAAACAAAGAAGGAATTGATATCAAATACAAAGGCATTATACATTGTTATTGTTCAGTTCCACAACATAAACAGGAATTAAGTGAAGATTTTATCAATATTATGTCTGCAATTCCCCATGCTCTTTAGACCCACATTACTTCGAACAATTTTCCTCTATTTGTTCTTGAATCCAGTTAACTACTAAGAGCAATGAAGCTTCAATGAAATGAATGTTCAATGGAATTAATGTCTTGATATTTTACGACTGAGGTCTTAATGGAAGCGGCATAAAATGTTGTTTAAAATCGTTAAGAGGGAAATAATTCTAAATCCAAACGTATCATGATTCTTTGCAATCTAAGAACGGAAAGAAATAATGCATTTGTGCAGGTTAAGGGTCTTCAAGAGTAAGACCCCTCAGTTTTTTTGTTTTTTTTTTCTAAACAGGAACCTTGCAATTCACGAGCCTTGAGATAGCATGTATTTAGAAAAAATGTTGTTCGTGGCATGAAAAGTAAATAGCTTTGCTTAGGTCTAGGAATCTTGAAGTGTCTAGAAGAACCTTTTGCCTGTGTAAATATCACTGGAATACATTTTAGCACAACTGGGGCCGTTTAAAAGAACTGTCTCTAGATACTTCACTCACTTTTATTCTCTCTCTCTCTCTCTCTCTCTCTCTCTCTCTCTCTCTCTCTCTCTCTCTCTCTCTCTCTCTTCAACTTGATTCACTTCCATATGTGATAATGAAACTGATAGTCTGGTACTTATTCATTTTCATAAGCAGAGTAACTGCATTATAATGTAGCATCCCACTTCACCGGAATTTCATATTTTGCTTTTAATTTTCATTTCAGACATCTTTGTTTTGGTCAACTTTTTACTCGAAAATAATTTGGGGTTTTGGAGCCTCATTAAAATGTTAATGGGAAGATTTTTCTTTTGTGTTGAAACTTCATTCCACGGTATAATCTTTTCCCCAAAAATGGATATAAATTGACATTTCATGTTAAAGATATTTTGCGGAGACAATGTCCCTTAATGAAATTGTTGGTGGATAAATGTATTAATAAATGTATAATTAAATATACTGGAGTGAATCTCATTTGGCAAAATAATGATATGAGAAATTCGATACAACTCATGGTCGTCCTGAAAGCCTACACTTAACGACATGCATTCTACTTACTTGTACAAACCATTGAATCCACCCTATTGTCCGGTTAAGACCGTTTCAATAATGTTTTTTTTTATCTCCCTGTATGAGAGGGGATCGAGACAGCAAGTCCTGAAGCAAGGGACGTTACGTACCGTCCTGGAAGGTTGGAAGCTCACACCGAGGTGTCTTATTTCCTGGTGAAAGAGGCTGACTTAGGCTGGTCGACGACGATTATAAATATGGATTTCAATGAATGAAAATAAATATGAACTTGGAACTCAATCTAAGTAGATGAACAAAAACTTGGAATTCAATTTAAGTAGATTAATATGAACTTGGAATTCAATAAATGTAGATTAATATGAGCTAGGAATTCAGCAAGCGTAGATTATTATTATTACACAAAATATATTTCTGGAATCACGTAACTAAATACAGAGCCGCCAAAGCTTTATATTTTTTTTTTCTTTTTCATGACACTAAGCTAGATCTGACCTTTCGCTATAAACGGATTACTTATGACTTCAATAAAAAGAAAGAAAAGAAAAAAAAAACTTCCAGTGAATTGTTTTGTTTCGTCTTTGGTAAACCTCTTCACTTGGTGACAGATAGGAATCGAAGTCAAATTAAAGAGACAATGTTTCTTATGTTCTTTTGATTTATTTAACTACAATAGAGATCAAACGTATTACACGAAATGATCACTAAAAAACACGCCTCTCGCTATGGATAATTACGGCGAATTACTTGAATGCGAAAGACTTTAGACTGTCCATTAATTTTGTGGGAAGAGGCGTAATTGGAAAAAAAGGCAATTTTATGTAATTAGATTCGAATTATTGCAATTGGCATTCAACAGAGCAACCCGCCTTTGATGATCATGATTAACATAAAAGATTTCATCTAACTTCAAATTCATTATGTTTAAGTCCAATCATAATTAATGGGATAATCTGTTTCCCAGAATCGTACAATGGTATCGTGTGCATTTTCCAAAAACTGACTGAAGCAATGCGTTATAGAAGTGCTTTGTGAACTTTGACGAAATCAGAAAGCATCCCTGAAATGTTATCCTTTGTCTGTCCCTGTGTATTGTGATGAATTTCTTTTCATAATGGAATTAGTAAGATCTTCTTGCTATAAAAAAAAAAAGATCACGTGACCTAGGTTCTATTGCGTAGATAGTCATTTGTTTCAGGTTACTAACGAATTTTTATTCGATTGACTTGACCCCAGTGCAGGATATTCTTCGTTTTGGGAAAATGAGTTAGCATTGTGCATTAGGAATCTTCATAAAGAATAAAAATCTTCATAGAAGCATCCAGTACAGCTTGGTGGTTTTCGATTTAGCATAATAACACTTACCTAATTAAAGCCACATATCCGAATCTTGAATTGAATTGAAACGGTTCATCCCAGTCGCTGGTCTGAAGCTAAGGTGACGTTACAACATTTACTTTTCTCGGAATAAAGTCAAAATCTGCCATAAATTCGAAGACCTTCAACGCACAAGAGGTTTCGAGACGCTTATTAGTCGTATATCACAGAAACATATTAAAAGAAACATGTTTGTATAATTACATAACTGTGGATTTGTTTCTCCAAATAGCTCAGTATTATTATTATTATTATTATTATTATTATTATTATTATTATTATTATTATTATTATTATTATTATTATTATTATTTTATTATTATTATTATTATTGTTGTTTATTATTATTATTATTATTATTATTATTATTATTATTATTATTATTATTATTCAGAAGATGAACCTTAGTCATAAAAGAAAGCTAAAAAGGGCAATTACTTGAAACTCAAGCTTCCAATGACTATGGTGTTCACTTGAAAGAAGTAACAGAAGATAATGGGAAACACGGGAAGAGGAGATTGGGTATTTGAAACGAAACAAATAAAAATAAATTAACAAATATTTGAATAAATAAGTATAAATATCAGCAAACTATCAAAATGCAATGGGAAATGTTTTATGGCAGAGATGCATTGCATATTCTCTTGAACTTTTGAAGTTGCAATTGCACAACTGAGAGACATACGTAAACACTTTCCAATTCTAGGCAGTACCACGGCAGCCTATCTGAGATCAATAAAAATGACCCAATTATTCCTCATTTCTCCATTGAGAACAGGAGCTCTTTTCACACTGCACGAATGGACATCATATTTCCCCGAAGCAGAACCGAGTTGCTCTATTATTTTTTCCTTCCCTTTGGGTAAGACTCTCTCCTGAATACGTAATGTGTTTGAGCTGGTAAGGAAGACTAGCCATACATTATTTCCCATGAAGGGTACTACACCTGCACCCCTATGCAAATCAAGTACAGATGGCAAAATGGAAGAATTCAACTGGTTCCTTTATTTCTTTTTACAATTTACTAAGATTCACTTTAGAATACGTATTGTTTATGAGCTGGAACAGATTCTTGTTTTAAACTATTATTGTTTAAGAATACTATAATTTCAGACATGTACAAACGTAAAATATATTGTGTATTGTAAATATTTCAGCTGTAATAGGGCTACGTTTCAGGGCAAACTTAATCGTAGATATGTAAATAAATAAATAAATATATATATATATATTATATATATAATATATATATATATATATATATATATATATATATATATATATATATATATATATTAAATTTGAAGTTCATAGGTTTTATTTTCGTCCACTGAGAGATGTCGAAAACAATAAAGGCATCTAAATAGATATTTTCGGTGTGAGTATAATCCCCAGGGGCAGCCCTAAACGATGTTTCGAATGGTCATCCAGAGATGGTATTGCGTTTCATGATCCCTTAAGTAAGACTTTGAGTTACGAGAATGATGCATAAAATCCCAGTGAATGTCTTTCTATATCACTATTGTAAAAGAGTAGATGAAATAATAATGTATTTTTTTTAATATTATTAAAGATTAAAACGTCGTGTTTTCATCTTTTTTGCACGTCCTTCTTTCTTCTTTATATCTTTTCTTTCGTCTTATTATAGCCATTATCAAATTTAACAGCATTATTATTACCTATGATAGTAAAAATATGATTAATATAAAAAAAATTTGTACCTTCGCTCTGCTTTGAAAGCAGAAAAAAATATTGACTTCCTTCATCTGGGTTCTTATATCTGTTTCCGATGTTTTTTTTTTTTTTTTTCTCCCATGTGATCGTTCAGCTTGGGATATGATAGTGATTTTCCTTCCAGCAAATTCGCCCGAATATTTTATCCTCGTTAGGCACGAGAGGAGAGAGAGAGAGAGAGAGAGAGAGAGAGAGAGAGAGAGCAATAGGGGGGAGGGGGGAGGAACCCTTCCCGATAGACTAGATGCCACCCAAAATTTGCTTGAGATATGGGGCGTCTGATCAGATAATATCCTGTTCGTCACGGCATAAATGATTACAGTTCTCAGAATCATTTTACTATGATAATATCATCCTTAGAATTGTATTGATAAGATTGAGTCTCTCTCTCTCTCTCATCTCTCTCTCTCTCTCTCTCTCTCTCTCTGAAATAACGGAGCTGCAAAGAAACAGTCAGTCCCAAACAGTGCAAACAAATTTCCCATAATTGACTCCAGATTATCAAAATGAATTTGTGGCCAATTATTCGAACAGCTGCGTGAGTGATCAAATCCTTTAACTGGCGACGCATCCTCGGGTTATTGTCAGTTATAGAGAGATAATAACGCAAAGAGTGATATTATGAGGTTAACATAAGATTCTCTCTAAGGCTAAAGGTTAATTGAAATAAGGAAAGAGCGATAAACATATTTTTATTAATCTTTTTACTTATTTTTCTTAGACAATTTAAAGTCAATTATGGGATGACAGGGATTATTTCTAAATTCTATAAATGTCCTTTATACGTAATGGCTTTCAGATTTCATGACACCTTCTTTTCTTAAATGGTTTATATTTAACAAATCATTTATAATTCTCTATTTATTACTTGTAAACGAATGTTATGTTTAATATTCGAAAGCTAAAATACTTGGTAAATGGTAATTCGTAAATTAAAAATAATCTGGAATCTAAACCATCCCGTCTCATTGAAGCCTAACGCCAATAGGATTATATTATATATATATATATATATATTATATATATATATATATTATATATATATATATATATATATATATATATATATATATATATGTATGTATGTATATGATCAACTGATAAAGAGATTGTTTTAGGTACTGAATAAATTGAGTAATACGCTATAGACAAGAAAACTTTAAAAGACATACAAATTTAATATTTAGCTTTCTATCAAGTCTCTTGCCGTCCTTCTCTCTTCTTTATATCTTCTCTTTCGTCTTATTTATACAGTAGTCATTATCAAATTTAGCTGCATTACCATTACCTGTGATATTAAAATAATTAATAAAAAAAATATTTCTATTTAGCTCTGCTTTGGGAACAGTAAAAAATATTGACTTTCTTTCATCTGGCTCCTGTATCTTTTTTTTCGAGGGGGGGACCACCTCCTTTTTTTTTTTTGCCCCCATGTCATCGTTCACCTCGGGATATGGCGGTGATTTTCCTTCAAGCAATTTACCCGAATATTTTTTACTCGTAGGCACAGCGGAGAGAGAGGAGAGAGAGAGAGAGAGAGAGAGAGAGAGGCAATTCATATCCTTACGAATGTAATTCACAGAACAAATGTGTTTTATTAAGGTCGGGTGTGGCGTATATACACAATGAGAGAGAGAGAGAGAGAGAGAGAGAGAGAGAGAGAGAGAGAGAGAGAGAGAGGAGGGGGAGGGAGGGGTGAGGAGGGCTTCCTGAGTGACCAGAGGCGACCCAAAATTTTGATTGAAATATGAGGCGTCTAATCAATTAATATCCTGTTTGTATACGACATCAATGATTACTGTTCTAAGAATGATTTTACTTTAATAAAATCATTCTGAGATTTGTATTGATAGGATTTAATCTTTCTCTCTCTCTCCTCTCTCTCTCTCTCTCTCTCTCTAATCTCTCTCTCTCTCTCTCGCGTCTCTCTCTCTCTATGTCATGTATATATACGATGTACCTGATATTTATGCACATCATTAGTTCTGCCAATTGTATTCATAAGATTGAATCTCTCTCTCTCTCTCTCTCTCTCTCTCTCTCTCTCTCTCTCTCTCTCTCTCTCTCTCTCTCTTTGTCAGTAAGATAAGAGCTACCAACCTTTAAAGAAGAATATTGTTGTTATCCTTACGGCAATAATCATTCTATGACAATATCAATATATAAGTATGTGAGAAGTTGGCCACAACTTTTTTAATTCCAGGCGTCCTCATTAAGTAAAGGAAACTTCTTATTCATAAGGTTCTTTATAGCTTCTTATCATGCCAACTTCACCATTAAAATTCCTGCGTTTAACTTAAGTTAGGTTCATTAAACGAATACGTTTTCTGAAACCCCCACCGTATCCACGACACACGGAGAACTATAATGCCAGTTTTATCGCCTTCCAAATGAGTCTGTTTATGAGCTCTGGAAATTAAACTTTGAAGATAGTGAAGATGATGATAAAATTATTAGAACTGTTAGGAAAGAGACTACATTACACTTATGTCTACCACTCGGCCAAAACCGCTCTTGATATCACAAGACCACATGACAATTATGCCTACAATTTGGTCATTGGGCCAAATCAGTTATTAAAACCATAAGGGCCACCAAACTCTCTTCCCTACAATTTGGTTACTAGGTCAAACCAGGTCTTGAAAACACAAAGAACGCGCTACATTCATTACATACTGCATAGACTGATTTAGACGGTAGTCTTAAAGACCAAACTTATATTCACCTACCAACTTTCGTTTTCGCTTAATTCATAATAATCAGGCCTGTTTTTATACAAATAATGATAGTTTTCAAATATTCAAGTGTCCTAGTGTGATAAAATCTTTGTTTTATTCATCAGATTGTGTTCATTTCTATTGGTAATTTTAAAAAAAATATTTATTTGCAAAATGATACAAATATGATTATGCTGAGGTGACATACAAGAATACTGCTATGGTATAATGCAACTCTCTCTCTCTCTCTCTCTCTCTCTCTCTCCTCTCTCTCTCTCTGTACTTATAGATTTCGACAAAAATTAGAGAAATTAAGTAAAGAAAGACCCATTTTCCCTTGTTGTATCAAGATTTTCTATCAAAAAAAAGAAGAAAGTCTAATTTAACTAAACATGAAACACAACTTTCGTGAAAAAGCTCAGTGTTGATAAAGACGTTTTTCTTTGCCTAATGAGATCTTGCCTAAAAAGTTTCTATTTGCATATCGTTCAGTATTTAATTATCATTATCATTATACGCATGCACGGTGATATTTTTGTTTTATTTAACTGCTCTCTCCCTCTGTCTCTCTTTTATTTCCCCTTCACTATCTCACTTTGAGCGAATTATTAATGCCATCATTTATCCATTTGAAAATAAAGAAATTGGTGATACCCACTTTCTCTCTCTCTCTCTCTCTCTCTCTCTCTCTCTCTCTCTCTCTCTCTCTCTCTCTCTCTGTCTGTCTCTCTCTCTCTCCTTACAAGCTATCAAACAAGAGCATTTTGTCAGCCACCCCTACACCGAGGATATGTAAATTCTCACTCTCTCTGTCTCTCTCTTCTTCTTCTTCTTCTTCTTCTTCCAAGCTACCAAACTTAGATCAAGTTTTGAGCCACCCCTACGTCGAGGATATATGAATTCAGACAAACCTGAAATATTTCCATTTCCCTCATTTTAATTTTTTTTTTTTTACTAACCTCTATTCATATTTCTTTCTACTTTTTTAATGCTTGTAGGATCGTTTTCCTACATGGCTGGAGTTCTAAGGCGTTTGTATGAATGGGCAAATACCCGGGAGCAGACCTGCATTTTTCTTCCATCCTTTTCAAGGGTCGTGTTGGAAAACTGAACAACGAGTAAAAGAGAGAGAGAGAGAGAGAGAGAGAGAGAGAGAGAGAGAGAGAGAGAGCAAATATAAAAGTATTGCTTATCAGTGTGCAAATTCTTTCGGGCCATGTAAAGTAAATGGATAGGGGAAAGAAAGAGAGAGAGAGAGAGAGAGAGAGAGAGAGAGAGAGAGAGAGAGAGAGAGAGAGAATTATGAAATAGTTCATACGATATTTTTTGGTTTTTTTTTTTTTTCCGTTATAATTTTCAACTTAAGAAGATGGAGAAAATATGTAGAAAATGCTTCTGCTCCACTATTTAGATCTTTACTTCTTTTACTTATTTTCATATTTACTTGTTTGTCCATTTTACATAGCGCCTTAACCTTTTGCAATTGTGTCACCATCACTATTCGACTGAGGCAGATTTTACATTGATGCCAAATTTTATAAAAAGACAAAAACATTCAATAAAACATTCCAAATCCTTTCAGACATATTCCATTCGGATCCTTTTCCAGTTGACCTTGATGACTCTGGGAAAGAGTCTCTCGTGCCAAGGAAGAATGATAAATGGGTCTTTTATAATAATACAGCCGAGATCGATGGTTCTAGGGTAATACACTTTCCCGCAATTCAGCCTCGGCGAATTGTGTAACTCAGTCAAAGCCTTGCGAAATTATTCAACTTTGACCCGAATCCGTAAAGGCGGTCGAGAGGTTACTCGTACAGGGCTTTCTTAGTCTTGCTTTCCTTTGTTTCGAATGTGGATATTTCATTGTATGGTAATATAACTAAAGGTCTATTATTGTGTTTGCCTTATGCACAAGGACTGTATAACATTGCAATTAGATAAATCTTTTGTCAGAAACCTATTTTCTTAATATTTTTTTAATATGCACAGGTGCTAAAGAAAGTGAGACATGGTTATCTATATTCTTATATTTTTTAGGTTTATGTAAGTAATCATATGATAAAACATTTGAATTTTATTTTTTATTTTTTAAAGAATACAAAGATGATTTGATATATATATATATATATATATATATTATATATATATATATATATATATATATTATATATATATTCCCCTCCTCTTACTATTACCTCTTGGTCTTCACTCCACCTGCCTCTTTCTCCGTCTCCTTCCTCTTTAGTCTTCTTTTTTCTTCTCTCTTCACATTTTTTTTAAGTCGCACAATAACAACGTGGCCACTCTGCCACGAGAAAATCATTATTCTGCATCATAAAGGCTCCACTTCGCCTTCCACTGAACGAGAGAAGGAGGAAGCCTCCTCATTATTTTTCCTCCCTCAGCATCGCCTAAGAGCCTCGAAAAAACTGCATTCATGGTCTGAGGGGTTCTGAGACTTTCTGAGACC
>NC_087200.1:213185649-213190649 GCF_015104395.2 Macrobrachium nipponense
ATGAAATAATGGGCATAATACACACCACAGTATCACAGAAACAAATTACTTAGCATATGCAGGAGCAAGATTAGTAGCAGACTGATGGGGATTCGAACACAACACCACCAGCACAACCAACCCAACAGAAACCAAAACAGCAACCTCCTTGGAAAAGGCGCCTGGAAAAGCAAATAATGGTGATAAGATCTGACTTGAGTAAACTGAAAGAGATGGCAGAAAAAAAAGGCTAAGAAGCAAGAAAAAACAAAGGAGGAACTCAACGAGAAATACAAAGTACAAGAGAGGGGAACTAAACAACACAATAGAAGATGTAAAACAGAGGCTTAAGGCCAAAGCACATAAGATCCACGGTACATGAACAGGAATAAGGGATATCAACAGAACAAACTATTCGGAATCACCAGAAAAGACTATACAGCCAACTAAGAGGGGAAGAAATTCCTGAAGCCGAACCAAGTAAGAGCTCTGGGAAAACATATTGAGCAATCCGGTATCACACACAAACATGCAACATGGCTCCAGGAAGTCAAAGAAGAAGAAACAGGGAGAATAAAACAACAAAGATTCACAGGATCACGACAGACACAGTCAGACACCAACTAAAGAAAATGCTAAACTGGAAAGCCCTAGGTCCCGATGAAGTCCATGGATACTGGTCACAAAAACTTCAAGGCCCTACACCCACGAATAACAGAACAACTCCAGCATTGTATCTCAAATCACCATGCTCCCAAATGAATGACCACAGGAAGAACATCCTTAGTACAAAAAGACAAGAGTAAGGGAAATATAGCCAGTAACTACAGGCCTATCACCTGCCTACCACTAATTTGGAAGTTTACTAACAGGTATCATCAGTGAAAGGCTATACAACTACCTAGAGGAGACAAACACCATCCCCCACCAACGAAAAGGCTGCAGAAGGAAATGTAGGGGCACAAAGGGAAAAAAGACCAGCTCCTGATAGACAAATGGTAATGAAGAACAGTAGGAGAAGGAAAATCAACCTAAGCATGGCATGGATAGACTAAGAAAGCCTTCGACATGATACCACACACATGGCTAATAGAATGCCTGAAAATATATGGGGCAAAGGAAAACACCATCAGCTTCCTCAAAAATACAATGCACAACAAAACTGGAATACAATACTTACAAGCTCTGGAATAAGACTAGCAGAGGTTAATATCAGGAGAGGGATCTTCCAGGGCGACTCACTGTCCCCACTACTCTTCGTAGTAGCCATGATTCCCATGACAAAAGTACTACAGAATATGGATGCCGGGTACCAACTCAAGAAAAGAGGCAACAGAATCAACCATCTGATGTTCATGGACGACATCAAGCTGTATGGTAAGAGCATCAAGGAAATAGATACCCTAATCCAGACTGTAAGGATTGTATCTGGGGACATCGGATGGAGTTTGGAATAGAAAAATGCGCCTTAGTCAACATACAAAAAGGCAAAGCAACGAAGTTACTGAAGGGCTGAAGGGATAAAGCTACCAAAGATTGGGACAGCAACATCAAACACATAGATGAGACAGGAGTACAAAATACCTGGGAATAATGGAAGGAGGGGATATAAAACACCAAGAGATGAAGGACACGATCAGGAAAGAATATATGCAGAAACTCAAGGCGATACTCAAGTCAAAACTCAACGCCAGAAATATGATAAAAGCCATAAACACATGGGTAGTACCAGTAATCAGATACAGCACAGGAATAGTGGAATGGACAAAGGCAGAACTCCGCAGCATTGATCAGAAACCAGGAAACATATGACAATAACACAAAGCACTACACCCAAGAGCAAATACGGACAGACTATACATAACACGAAAGGAAGGAGGGAGAGGACTACTAAGTATAGAGGACCTACGTCAAACATTGAGAACAGAGCATTGGGGCAATATCTGAAAACCAGGGAAGACGAGTGGCTAAAGAGTGCATGGAAGAAGGACTAATAAAAGTAGACGAAGACCCAGAAATATACAGAGACAGGAAAATGACAGACAGAACAGAGGACTGGCACAACAAACCAATGCACGGACAATACATGAGACAGACTAAAGAACTAGCCAGTGATGGCACATGGCAATGGCTACAGAGGGGAGAGCTAAAGAAGGAAAACTGAAGGAATGATAACAGCGGCACAAGATCAGGCCCTAAGAACCAGATATGTTCAAAGAACGATAGACGGAAATAACATCTCTCCCATATGTAGGAAGTGCAATACGAAACATGAAACCATAAACCACATAGCAAGCGATGCCCGGCACTTGCACGGAACCAGTACAAAAAAGAGGCATGATTCAGTGGCAAGAGCCCTCCACTGGAGCCTGTGCAGAAACATCAGCTACCTTGCAGTAATAAGTGGTATGAGCACCAACCTGAGTGGGACTGATAAAAAACGATCACGCAAAGATCCTCTTGGACTATGGTATCAGAACGGATAGGGTGATACGTGCAAACAGACACAGACGTGACGTTGATTGACAGAGTTCAAGAACGAAACGTATCACTCATTGATGTCGCAATACCATGGGACACCAGAGTTGAAGAGAGAGAGGGAAAAATTGGATAAGTATCAAGATCTGAAAATAGAAATAACGAAGGATATGGGATAGCCAGAGGAAATCGTACCCATAATCATAGGAGCACTAGGCACGATCCCAAGATCCCTGAAAAGGAATCTAGAAAAACTAGAGGCTTGAAGTAGGTCCAGGACTCATGCAGAAGAGTGTGATCCTAGAAACGGCACACATAGTAAGAAAAGTGATGGACTCCTAAGGAGGCAGGATGCAACCCGGAAACCCCACACTATAAATACCGCCCAGTCGAACTGGAGGACGTGGACAGAGGAAAAAAAAAATAATAATAATAATGAAAGTACCCGAGACTTTTCGTAAATATTAAAAAGAGCAAAGATTTAGAGCCCTTTCACACTAGGCAACTAGTGACCGTCACTAGTGACCATTACTAGTTGCCTACCATTATTTTAAATTGAGCCTTTCACACCACGTCACTGTGGTTGCCCGGTTACGCAACAGGCTATGAGACTTCACATTAGGCAACTAGTGACAGTCACTAGTGACTGGTCACTAGTTGCCTGGTGTGAAAGGGCCCTTATTCCCCACAGATAACAATCCTTCGCACACATTTACTATGACACATACACACTACTCTCCAACTACAGATTGCCGTGATCTGCACCAAACCTTCAAAATGGTAAAGGAAGTAATAACAGACACCTAATCCATAAAAGCTTTGACACGACTTTGCCTTGGATTTCCGTTAATAAAGTTTTGTCCCATAAGGCAATAAAGAACCTTTTTATAGACCAGGAAAGAAACCTTTCAGAGCGGAATACAAAAAAAGTAGGATCTATAAGTTTCGCCACAATATGGGGGCTGCTCATTTTGTTTCTTCAGAGCTGAACGCGGAAAGTTTTTCTTTTTTTTCCATTCTGTGCTCTAGCAGTTGGCAACATTCCCCATCGGGTTGCCGAGATTTGTAAAAGGAATTATCTCTGTAAAATTCTCGAGGTTTTTATAAAATGTTAAGCAAAAGGAAGGAAAGTAAAAGGAGCGAATATCAAATAAAAAAGCGTTATAACTGTCATTTTAGTTTATATGATATATATATATATATATATATATATATATATATACTATATATATATATATATATATATATATATATATATATATTATATACTACATATATACATATTATACATATATACATATATACATATATATATATATATATATATATATATATATATATATATATATATATATATATATATTATATATATATACATACATATATACATATATACATATATCATATATACATATATATATATTATATATATATATATGATATATATATATATATATATATATATATATATATATATATATATATATATATATTGTCTACAGTGACCCCCAATTTTTTTTGGATTAGTATTCAGACTTCGACCGCTATTACTTTGAACAATTTTATATATTTGTTCCTGATCCAGTTAATTACTAAGAGCAATGAAGCTTCAATGAACTGAATGTACAATGCAATTAATCTTTCTTGATTTTGCTATTCATTTTTAAGACTGAGGCCTTAATGGAAGCGGCATAAAATGTTTTTAAAATCGCCAAGAGAGGCATATTTATAAATTCATGCGAATCTTAAATTTTGTCAGTCTTAGAACGAAAATAAATAATGTATGTTTGCAGGTTAAGGGTGTCGAAATATAAGATTCTATAGTTTTATCATTTTTTTGACAGGAACCTTGCAATTCGCGAGCCCTGAGATATCATGTATTAAGAAAAACCATTTATCCTGACATGAACAGAAATAGCTTAGCTTATTTCAGCGAAATTTTGAATGTCTAGAAGAACCTTTTGCGTGTCAATATCACTGGAATACATTTCAGCAGAACTCAGACCGTTTGAGAGGTCTGTCTCGAGTTAATTCAGTTTTGCTCACTCCTTGCAATATTTCTCTCTCTCTCTCTCTCCTCTCTCTCTTCTCGCTCTCTCTTCTCCTCCTCTCTCTCTCTCTCTCTCTCTCTCTCTCTCTCCAACTAGATTCACTTCCATCTGAGATAATGGAGAAGAGTAATTACATTCAAATCTCGGGTCCCACTTAACCAGAATTTCATATTTTGCCTCTAACATTCATTTCAGGCATTTTTGTTTTGTTTTCGTCAACCTGAGTTTTGGAGCCGCATTAAAATGTTAATGGAAGATTTCTCTTTTGTGTTGACACTTCATTCTGAGATGTAACCTTTTCCCCCAAAATGGATATAAATTGACATCTCGCGTTTCAGATGTTTTATAATGACAATGTCCGTTTCATGAGATTGTTATTAGATTGAGTTTATGAAACCATATGAAACATTAACTCGCCAAATTATTTATTTGGCATTACAAGAAAATAGTACATTTTCTATCTTTTAATTGCACTGTTACAAAAGAAACGAG
>NC_087200.1:213195649-213198149 GCF_015104395.2 Macrobrachium nipponense
TTGTATTTGGTAAGTTGTACTTTGTAAAGAATCTTGAATCTAAACCTTTCCGTCTCACCTGAAGCCCAATGCGACTAGTAGGAATATATCATATATGTCTGCTTGTATGTATGTATATACATAATATAGTACAAATAGGAGGCCGAAAAGGAGGTGGTAAATCTTTCAACTTTATTTCCAGCCAACGCTTCTAAGCAGGTTTCATAATCAGGGCTAAAATACAAAAGAAACAACATTTAAAATCATCACTTTCCCGATCATATATATATATATATATATATATATTAATATATATATATATATATATATAGTATATATATATATATATATAATGATAAATTGATGTAGAGATTGTTAGGTATTGAATAAAATCGGTAATACTCTATAAGAAAGAGAACAGTTGAAAGACAAACAAATTAATATCTTGCTTTCTTCAGTCTCTTACCGTCCTACTCTCTTCTTTATATCTTCTCTTTCGTCTTATTATAACCATTATCAAATTCAAACGCATTACCATTACCTGTGATAGTAAATAATTGATATATAAAAAATCTTTTTATTTTCGCTCTGGGTTGCGAGCAAAAAAAAAAAAAAAAACTATGACTTCCTGTATCTCTTTCCGATTGCTTTTTCTTTCTCCTTTTTTTTTTTGTGTGCCCCCATGTCATCGTTCACCTCGGGATATGGCGGTGATTTTCCTTCCAGCAAATTTGCCAGAATATTTTTTCCTCGTTAGGCACAGCGGAGAGAGAGAGAGAGAGAGAGTAGAGAGAGAGAGAGAGAGAGGGGGGGGGGGGGGGGGGGGGGGGGTGGGGGGGGGGGGGGCGGGGGTGGGGGGGGAGGGGGGGGGGGGGGGAGAGGAGGCCTTCCTGAGTGACCAGATGCGACCCGAAATTTTACATGAGATATGAGGCGTCCTAATCAATTAATATCCTGTTTGTATATGGCATAAATGATTATAGTTTTCAGAATGAATTTACTTTAATAAATCGATTGAATGTTACTCTCTGTTTGTGTGTGTGTGTTGGGGGGGGGGGGGGTGTTGTGGGGGGGGGGGGGGGGGTTGTGTGCGCTTTTGTGTGTGTGTGTATGTCCGTATGATAAGAGCTACCTACCTTCAAAGGAAAATGTTATTGTTATCCTTACGGCAATAATCCTTCTATGGCTAAATCAATATTTAAACGAGAATGTAAGAAGCTGTTCACAATTCTTTTTCTCAGACGTCCTCAAGAAGCAAAGAAAACCTCTTATTCATAAGATTCTTTGTAGCTTCTTATTACACCACTTCTTCCATTCAAATTCATCTCATTCCTGCGTTTAACCGACGCTCGGTTTATTAAACGAATATTCTTTTTCAAACGTCCCACCGCATCCACGTTACACGGGGAACTATAGCACTAGTTTTATTGTCTTCCGAATGAGTCTGTTTATGAACTCTGGAAGTTTTAATCGTGTTTTGATGTGCGCAGCGTTGCAGAGGATTAAACTTTGAAGGTAGCGATAATGAAGATATAATTATAGGACTTTTAGGAAAAATGTACATTACACTTCTGTCTATAGATTGGTTCCATCGGCCAACCCAAAACAGCTCTTGGAAATCCAAACAAAGTCACCCATGACATTTATGCCTACAACTTTGGGTCATCGGGCAAAAATCAGTCCTTAAAAAACCACAAGGACCCACAAAATTCTTCCCTACAAATTTGTTTACTAGGTCAAACCAGGTCTTGAAAACACAAAGAACACGCGACACTCATGCCTACTGCATAGACTGATTTCGACGGTAGCTTAATGTACCAAACTTATATTCACCTACCATCACGACCATGTGACTTCCAATCACTGTATTCAGTAAAATACTGGGACCTCATGTGGCCTCATATTTCTTTAATTCAATCACGTTGATAGGGTATTCATTCATGGCGTTTGGAAACGAAACGCATTGCTAGATGAATTTCACGCGTAGCAGTTTCGTAAATGGATTTCCATACAGGTTTCAAAATGGGTTCTGTCGCTTGTTTAGTGATCGCTCTCTTGACCTCAGGTGATTTTGTAAATATGCTGGATTTTCAGTCAAGTCTGGTTACAAGAGAGGATGTGACTGAGTGGCTTTGTTATTGTTTCTGAGTATTGGTTGATATTAGTATTTTATTCATAGAATTGCTAACAGTATTACATACCTTTATTAAACAACTTTCGTTTTCGCTTAATTCATTTTAATCAGGTCTGTTTATATACAAATAATGATAGTTTTCAACTATTCAGGTGTTCTAGTGTGATAAAGTCTTTTGTTTTATTCATCAGATTGTGTTCATTTCTATTGGTAATTAAAAAAAAAAATTCTATTTGCAAAATGATACAAAAATGCTTATGCTGAGGTGACATACTATGCCATAACTGCCTTTTCTCTCTCTCTCTCTCGTTCTCTCTCTCTCTCTCCTCTCTCTCTCTCTCTCTCTCTCTCTCTACTTATAGATTTCGACAGAAATGAGAGAAATCA
>NC_087200.1:213200372-213210372 GCF_015104395.2 Macrobrachium nipponense
AGATCACATCTGGGACAATTATACTTATAAACGACACCGGAGGCAAACAGTAACCATAATTCACAGAGAATCCAAAAAATTTCACAAAACAGAAGGAAAAATTCTTTTGAAACTGAAAACCGGATTCTTGTATTAAGGAAAGAGTGTTCGCGAAGGGTCGAAATAACATAAGATGTAGAATGAACTGACGTTTAATTTTTTTCGTTAAATATGACGATTCTCAGAAGCAAGTCTACTGTATCATAGGCCTAATGATATACGCCAAGCTGTAAACATTAATTATGTAAACATATCTCATTTGATATTTGTGGCAGGTTCTAATGTTCCAATATACGTAAGAACTTTCCTTTTCTTTTAAAAAAAGTAATTTTTTTTAAACACTAACTCTCAGAAATACGTTTGCTATAACATAGGCCTTATGAGACATCTCTCGTTCGAATCTGTTTCTAATATACGTAATAGGCAACGCCTTCTTTCTTTCATAAATAATTAGACCTCAAAGGGGAACTTGTTAAGCAGAACTCACAGCGTCAACGCCATCAACCTCGAAGCTTAATTTAGTCATTCTGGTAAAAACATCAGTGACGAGGGCGAGTTTATTCTGCTGCCCCTCTGATCAAATTGGGATTAAGTCGCCTCCTTTGAAAATACTAATTCCAGGTTTCGTAGAATTTCTGTAATTTTATTGATTATTTTTACATTTTCTTACCGACTTTGCGTCTTTGATGCTCCGAGAGGTTCATTAAACTCATCCCCGTAAAAACAAAAATCAGCTAGCGTCTAGTATGAGTCAATTTGTCGGGAATAATTGATGAGTAGACACGGTTATATATATATATATATATATATATATATATATATATATATATATATATATATATATATATATATATATATATATATATATATATATAGATACATATTTGTGTGTGTATATGTATATTTTATATATAGAAAAATCAAGTCTTTCTCGTTTCTTTTGTAACAGTGCAATTAAAAGATAGAAAATGTTAATATTTTCTTGTAATGCCAAATAAATAATTTGGCGAGTTAATGTTTCATATGGTTTCATAAACTCAATCTAATAACAATCTCATAAAACGGACATTGTCATTATAAAACATCTGAAACGCGAGATGTTAATTTATATCCATTTTGGGGGAAAAGGTTACATCTCAGAATGAAGTGTCAACACAAAAGAGAAATCTTCCATTAGCATTTTAATGCGGCTCCAAAACTCAGGTTGACGAAAACAAAACAAAAATGCCTGAAATTAATGTTAGAGGCAAAATATGAAATTCTGGTTAAGTGGGACCCGAGATTTGAATGTAATTACTCTTCTCCATTATCTCAGATGGAAGTGAATCTAGTTGGAGAGAGAGAGAGAGAGAGAGAGAGAGAGAGAGAGAGAGAGAGAGAGAGAGAGAGAGATAAATATTGCAAGGAGTGAACAAAACTGAATTAACTCGAGACAGACCTCTCAAACGGTCTGAGTTCTGCTGAAATGTATTCCAGTGATATTGACACGCAAAAGGTTCTTCTAGACACTTCAAAATTTCGCTGAAATAAGCTAAGCTATTTCTGTTCATGTCAGGATAAATGGTTTTTCTTAATACATGATATCTCAGGGCTCGCGAATTGCAAGGTTCCTTTCAAAAAATTATAAAACTATAGAATCTTATATTTCGACACCCTTAACCTGCAAAACATACATTATTTATTTTCGTTCTAAGACTGACCAATTTAAGATTCGCATGAATTTATAAAATATGCCTCTCTAGGCGTTTTATTTTTTAAAAACATTTTATGCCGCTTCCATTAAGGCCTCAGTCTTAAAAATGAATAGCAAAATCAAGAAAGATTAATTGCATTGTACATTCAGTTCATTGAAGCTTCATTGCTCTTAGTAATTAACTGGATTCAGGAACAAATAGAGTAAAATTGTTCAAAGTAATAGAGGTCGAAGTTTCTGAATACTAATCCAGAAAACTTGGGGCACTGTCAGACAATATATATAATATATATAATATATATATATATATATATATATATATATATATATATATATATATATATATATATATATGGTATATATGTATATATGTATGTATATATATATATATATATATATATATATATATAGATATATATACTATATATATATATATATATAATATATATATATATATATATATATATATATATATATCATATAAACTAAAATGGATGGATGGATTATGAAATTTAGGGACAAGCCCAAGCACTGGGACCTATAATGGGTCATTCAGCGCCGTAATGAATGAAATAAATAATCTAGATAATTAATGAAATTTAATTGAACGTGATGATAATCTGATGTGAATGAAACTTAAAACCTTATTTCATTCAAAAAATTAAAAAAATAAATAAATAAAATAAAATATAATTTTTTATATTAAAATACAATTAAAGTATAACTGCATACACTTGTGTGTTATAGAGAGGTAAACTTGAAATATTATTAAAAGTCAAATTTTATAGTAATATCAATCTCTTTTAAGAACTTTACAAGATTATTGATATCAACATCATCTCCTAAAATATAAGAAAAGTTGTTTCCCTGAAAGTCCGAATTTCCTGCGGGCAGCACCATACACTGGGCAACAAACCAGAATATCTCAACTGTCAACAGGCAGTCACAGCGAGCACGACTGGAGCCGCACTTCCTTCAAGTATAAAGTGTGGGCGTCAATCGGGAATGACCAATACGAAGTCTCGTTAAAAACAATCTCGGTCCTCCTGTCTCTATGAAACGAAGACTGCCAAAAATTCAAATTAGGTCTGATTGCCTTCAGCTTCTTGTTCTGGCAAGGTTTGAGGACCATCGCTCCTGCCATTTGTGGCGGATATAGCTTCGAATAGGAGACTTCATATCAATGTATGGAACTTCATGGATATCCAGTGATCTTTTATTACATACTCTTTTTTGCTGCTCTATCAGCTTTTTCATTACCCCTTGATCCCTACATGGGCAGGAACCCAGCAGAACGAAACAGCTTTGTGTTTTGCAAGAAATTCGAAACAGCCACTCTTGAGCTTGGAGAATCAAAGGATGTGAGTATTACAAATAAATTAAAGACTCTCCAAAACACTTTTAGAATCCGAATATATAACAAATTTCTTTCTTCTTTCGGTACGATGAACAATAGCTAATGCTCTATTAATGGCAGAAGAAAGGTTCTGCTGTATATACTGTAGCCGAATTTGGTAGTTTTTGCAGCCTCACAAGAGTCTTCTGTAATTACGGCTAGCCCAACTCCCTCTCTTGACTTGGAACCGTCTGTATAAATCTTATACGCACCATCATGATTACATCATGTTCTATGGAATAAAACTCTTTGCCATTTTATCAGAAAGGTTCTTCTTGACCATAGTTTTGTTACAAACTTTTGCTTTAGGGATAAGCCATGGGGGGAATCTAGAGGCAACTAACTGAGAAACATTCTGATTTTTTTAGGAGTATCATTATTCACTTCTTGATGTAGTCTTATATTGGAAGGGGACAGATGACCTTGGTTTAAATTTTCCGTTGTCAAGTTGGCGAATGACCTTATTGGAAGGATTTTCAGAAACTGCTCTTTACGCGCATTATGTAGCGCAGACCCAGTTCCTCCCGTCGTAAGTCAAGTGGCAGTTGATGGGTATCTACATACAGACTCTCAACAGGAGATGTTCGGAATGCACAAGAGCAAATTCGTAATCCCATGTTATGGACAATATTGAGGTCATTAAGTTTGCTTTTGCACGCTGAAGATAAATCTGACACCCATAATCTAGCTTTGATCTACAAAGTGCATTCATAAAAGTCTTAATAACATTTCTTGTCAGCTCCCCACTCATATCCAGAGACTACTTTCAAAAGATTAAAAGATGCTTTAATTTTACATTTAAGGTTGTCAATATGTTTGGTCCAGGTGAGTTTTTGAGTCAAAAGTCATTCCCCAAAAAATTTGACATCGGCAGCATATGGTAAAATAGATCCCTCGAGTTTTAAATAGGTATAACCTCTTTACGCCTGCTACGCCTTGCAAAAAGCGGATAGCAACACTCTTAATAGGCTGAAAATTTAAAACCATTTAGCCTGGCCCATTTGGAGACAGAATTCTATAGCTTTCTGTAAATATCGGCATGCAGATATTACATCGTAGGCAGTGCAATAAATGGCCAAATCATCCACAAACATGAGCTCGAACTGGGCTGGGAACTTCATCCAAGATGCTATTTATGGCGACAGCAAAGAGGGTCACACTGAGAACACTTCCTTGTGGAACACCTTCCTCTTGTTTAAAGGGGGACGACAGAAAGTTCCCTACTCTCACTTTTTTATTACTCTCTCGGATAGGAAGGAAAGAATGACCGAATTAAGTTGCCCTTAATACCCATTTTCTGTAGTTGTTTTAGAATTCCATTACGCCAGTAGTGTCCATAAGCTTTCTCTAAATCAAAGAAGACCCCTATTGTCTGACATTGATTGACAAAACCCTGCTTGAATTTGGTTGGAGAGTCTCATAAGTGGGTCGGGGTTAGATAGAATATTTTTACGAAACCCAAATTGGAAAGGAGAGAGAAGCTTATTTGATTCTAAGTGCCATACCAAGCGATAATTTATCATTTTTTCCATTAACTTGCAAACACAGCTTGTTAGTGCTATAGGTCTATAACTTGAACTTTGTTGGGGATCTTTATTTGGTTTTTGAACGGGGATTATGATGGAAATTTTCCAGGATCTCGGCATAACCCTCCAGTCTCCCCAAATCTTATTAATGATCTTAAGAAGGTAGCGTTTGGCCTCTTCGGGTAGCTTCCTAAGCATTATATATAAAATAGTATCTTCACCAGGAGAAGTGTCCATCTGTTGAAGGAGTGCTTCATGTAGTTCTTGAAGCGAGAATCTTGCATTGTATGCCTCCGGTTCTCACCAGAAAGATTCAGATTGACCTGAGTGTTCCTGATGCTTTGGAATTCACTAGAATAGTTTCTTGGGCTAGAAATGTTGGAGAAATATTGACCCAATGACTCAGCTACATCTGAAGGGTTTGTAACTAGGTTATTTTATACTCTCAAAGAGGGAGTTTTGGGGTGGCACAAACTTCCTGCTAGTTTCGTACCTTTTTCCATACAAACATCGATGGTGTTTTAGAGTTAATACCATTTATATAATAAATCCAAGAGTCTTTCTTCGGCACGACGGAAGTATCGGCGTTGTTTTGCCATGGCTCGCTGTATATTCTTTTAGAAGTGGATGTGCCACTTGATTTGTATTTCTTGTAGCATCTTCTAGTAATTTTCTTAAGGTGGCACACTTTTGTCCACCATGGAACTGTTGGTCTCCTTGGCTTTCCTGTAGTTTTTGGAATAGAGGCTTCTGCACTGGCTAATACAGTGTTTGTCCAATACTCATATGCTTCATATGGTTGTTAAAGGATTCATATGGGTTTATCAAGATGGATATCCTTTTTATACTTCTCCCAATCAGCTTCAATGGCTTCCATTTCTGTGGCATTTATGTAGGGACATTTCTGGTAAACTTTAAAAGAATGGGATAGTGATCACTGGCCATTTAAAAAATTCATTTACTGACCAAATAAAACAAAAATCTAAAGCTATTGCAGAGGAACATATACTCAGATCAATAGCAGAGTAAGAATTAAAATTATATATTATGATAAGTCATAGTACCATCATTTAAAAGCACAATATATTATTATAAATAATGTCTTCTATAATTTTACCTTCATTATCTGAAGTATGCCCTCCCCATAACGGATTATGGGCATTAAAATCACCAAGAATAAAAAATGGCTGTGGCGTTGATCAATTAATGATTGGATATCAGCATTTGTGAAGTTTGATCTAGGAGGATATAAACTAAAATGACAGTTATAAGGCTTTTGTATTTGATATTCCCTCCTTTTACTTTGTTTCCTTCTGCATAACATTTTACAAAAAACCTCGTGATTTTACAAAGACAATTCCATTTACAAAACTCAGCAATTCAACGGGAATGTTGCCAACTGCTAGAGCACAGAATTGAAAACAAAACTTTCCGCGTTCAGCTCTGAAGAAAAATGAGCAGCCCCAATATATGGCAACTTATAGATCCTACTTTTTTTTGTATCCGCTCTGAAAAGGTTTCTTTCTTGGTCTATAAAAAGATTATTTATTGCCTTATGGGGCAAAACTTTATTAACGGAAATCCTGAGCAAAGTCGTGTGAAAACTTTTATGGAATAGGTATGTTATTACTTCCTTTACCATTTTGAAGGTTTGGTGCAGATCACGGCATTCTGTAGTTGGAGAGTAGCTTATATGTGTCAAAGTAAATGTGTGCGATGGATTGTTATCTGTGGGGAATAAGGGCCTTTCACACCAGGCAACTAGTGACCAGTCACTAGTGACTGTCACTAGTTGCCTAATGTGAAGTCCTCATAGCCATAGCCTGTTGCGTAACCGGGCAAACACAGTAAGACGTAGTGTGAAAGCTCAATTTAAAAATAATGTTATGCAATTAGTCATGGTCACTAGTGACGGTCACTAGTTGCCTAGTTTGAAAGGGCTCTAAATCTTTGCTCTTTTTAATATTTACGAAAAGGAAAAGGCTCGGGTACTTCATTATTATTATTTTTTTTTTTTTTCCTCTGTTCACAGTCCTCCAGTTCGACTGGGCGGTATTTATAGTGTGGGGTTTGGCCGGGTTGCATCCTGCCTCCTTAGGAGTCCATCACTTTTCTTACTATGTGTGCCGTTTCTAGGATCACACTCTTCTGCATGAGTCCTGGACCTACTTCAGCCTCTAGTTTTTTCTAGATTCCTTTTCAGGGATCTTGGGATCGTGCCTAGTGCTCCTATGATTATGGGTACGATTTCCACTGGCATATCCCATATCCTTCTTATTTCTATTTTCAGATCTTGATACTTATCCATTTTTTCCCTCTCTCGTCTTCAACTCTGGTGTCCCATGGTATTGCGACATCAATGAGTGATACTTTCTTCTTGACTCTGTCAATCAACGTCACGTCTGGTCTGTTTGCACGTATCCACCCATATCCGTTCTGATACCATAGTCCAAGAGGATCTTTGCGTGATCGTTTTTTATCATGCCCTCAGGTTGGTGCTCATACCACTTATTACTGCAAGGTAGCTGATGTTTCTTGCACAGGCCAGTGGAGGGCTCTTGCCACTGAATCATGCCTCTTTTTGTACTGGTTCCGTGCAAGTGCCGGGCATTCGCTTGCTATGTGGTTTATGGTTTCATGTTTCGTATTGCACTTCCTACATATGGGAGAGATGTTATTTCCGTCTATCGTTCTTTGAACATATCTGGTTCTTAGGGCCTGATCTTGTGCCGCTGTTATCATTCCTTCAGTTTCCATTCTTTAGCTCTCCCCTCTGTAGCCATTGCCATGTGCCATCACTGGCTAGTTCTTTAGTCTGTCTCATGTATTGTCCGTGCATTGGTTTGTTGTGCCAGTCCTCTGTTCTGCGTCATTTTCCTGTCTCTGTATATTTCTGGGTCTTCGTCTACTTTTATTAGTCCTTCTTCCCATGCACTCTTTAGCCACTCGTCTTCCCTGGTTTTTCAGATATTGCCCCAATGCTCTGTTCTCAATGTTGACGTAGTCCTCTATACTTAGTAGTCCTCTCCCTCCTTCCTTTCGTGTTATGTATAGTCTGTCCGTATTTGCTCTTGGTGTAGTGCTTTGTGTATTGTCATATGTTTCCTGGTTTTCTGATCAATGCTGCGGAGTTCTGCTTTGTCCATTCCACTATTCCTGTGCTGTATCTGATTACTGGTACTACCCATGTGTTTATGGCTTTTATCATATTTCTGGCGTTGAGTTTTGACTTGAGTATCGCCTTGAGTTTCTGCATATATTCTTTCCTGATCGTGTCCTTCATCTCTTGGTGTTTTATATCCACCCCTCCTTCCATTATTCCCAGGTATTTTGTATCCTGTCTCATCTATGTGTTTGATGTTGCTCCCACTCTGGTAGCTTTATCCCTTCAGTACTCGTTACTTTGCCTTTTTGTATGTTGACTAAGGCGCATTTTTCTATTCCAAACTCCATCCTGATGTCCCCAGATACAATCCTTACAGTCTGGATTAGGGTATCTATTTCCTTGATGCTCTTACCATACAGCTTGATGTCGTCCATGAACATCAGATGGTGATTCTGTTTGCCTCTTTTTCTTGAGTTGGTACCCGGCATCCATCTTCTGTAGTACTTTTGTCATGGGAATCATGGCTACTACGAGAGTAGTGGGGACAGTGAGTCGCCCTGGAAGATCCCTCTCCTGATATTAACCTCTGCTAGTCTTATTCCAGAGCTTGTAAGTATTGTATTCCAGTTGTGCATTGTATTTTGAGGAAGCTGATGGTGTTTTCCTTTGCCCCATATATTTTCAGGCATTCTATTAGCCATGTGTGTGGTATGTGCGAAGGCTTTCTTATAGTCTATACCATGCCATGCTTAGGTTGATTTTCCTTCTCCTACTGTTTTCTTCTTACCATTTTGTCTATCAGGGAGTGGTCTTTTTTGTGCCCTACATTTCTTCTGCAGCCTTTCTGTTGGTGGGGGATGGTGTTTGTCTCCTCTAGGTAGTTGTATAGCCTTTCACTGATGATACCTGTTAGTAACTTCCAAATTATTGGTAGGCAGGTGATAGGCCTGTAGTTACTGGCTATATTTTCCCTTACTCTTGTCTTTTGTACTAAGGATGTTCTTCCTGTGGTCATTCATTTGGGAGCATGGTGATTTGAGATACAATTCTGGAGTTTGTTCTGTTATTCGTGGGTGTAGGGCCTTGAAGTTTTTGAGCCAGTATCCATGGGACTTCATCGGGACCTAGGGCTTTTCCAGTTTAGCATTTTTCTTTTAGTTGGTGTCTGACTGTGTCTGTCGTGATCTCTGTGAATCTTTGTTGTTTTATTCTCCCTGTTTCTTCTTCTTTGACTTCCTGGAGCCATGTTGCAGTTTGTTGTGTGATACCGGATTGCTCAAATATGTTTTCCCAGAGTCTCTTACTTGGTTCGGCTTCAGGAATTTCTTCCCTCTTAGTTGGCTGTATAGTCTTTTCTGGTTGATTCCGAATAGTTTGTTCTGTTGATATCCCTTATTCCGTTCATGTACCGTTGGATCTTATGTGCTTTGGCCTTAAGCCTCTGTTTTACATCTTCTATTGTGTTGTTTAGTCCCCTCTCTTGTACTTTGTATTTCTCGTTGAGTTCCTCCTTTGTTTTCTTGCTTCTTAGCCTTTTTTCTGCCATCTCTTTCAGTTTACTCAAGTCAAGATCTTATCACATTATTTTTGCTTTTCCAGCGGCCTTTTCAAGGAGGTTGCTGTTTGGTTTCTGTTGGGTGGTTTTGTGGCTGGTGGTGTTGGTGCGAATCCCCAACATCAGTTCATGCTACTAATCTTGCTCCTGCATATGCTAAGTAATTTGTTTCTGTGATACTGGTGGTGTGTATTATGCCCATTATTTCATTGACCTCACTTGTTTTCTCCCTTAACCCTTTAACCGTTTAGTACGATATTATACGTAGCACGCCAACGCTACCTGAGCCGTTAAGTACGTATATATATGGAGAGCTGATGTTTTGACCGTGACGTTTATTACGTATATATACGATTGATTTTTCCTGCCTTTCTTTCAAGGTAAATCCTCTATAATGTATTCTCTCTAGGCGGTCCGAGGAAGTGTTGTTGACCTTATACAAACAAAAAAAACACTTCCTCCCGAACCCCTTTTTATCATAATTTTCCTGATTTTGTATATCTAAAGCTGGAGGAATACCATTATTCCTCCAAGATCTAAAGCGGGAATTCGCCAATCACTTGGCTGAGTCGCTATGTAGCGAGAGAACTCGCTGCTGGCTGGTCGTTCATTTACACGGAATTTGGGTCTTTCAACGCATGGGTAAAAGGGCTATAATCCTTTCTAAGCCAACTTAGCATCGGCC
>NC_087200.1:213216101-213246101 GCF_015104395.2 Macrobrachium nipponense
TAGCGGTTCTCGCGGTTTTAAATACCTTTATCAGTTATATCTTGTATCTATAGAATTAATGCCGCAAGTAGCCTTATACGGTACGCCGCTAGAACACTTTTCCACATATTCAAGCCAACCATTAATTTATCAAATATATATAAAAAAATATAAATAAATAAATATAAAAAAATAATAAGATAAATATGGATACAAGTGGAGTCAATATAATACACTCCGTAAGAAGTCGGAAGGGTTACAAATTATAATAAAAAGGAATCCACGATAAAATCAATAAGCAAAACGTAACCATAGGTTAATTAAATATCTAAAATATATTGCGTAAAGATTTGAACTCTAACTTAACGCGTAGTAATGACAAATAGCTAAAAGTTCAAACACATATCCAAAATCTACTGACATATTGTCTGTCCCGGTGATTTATATTCGTAGTCAATGAAAAAAAAATTAAATAAATAAATAAATAAATAAACTAATAATAAATAAAATAAATAAAATAAAATAAAAGAGATTTTAAAGTCAGGAAGTCTAGAAGTGAAAATGTTATCTATGGAATAATCCTATATGAATCTTATACAGGGCTAATAATATATATAGAATTTGTATGGAAACCTTTTTCATATAGTTTGAATAAGGAATATTTATTTAAACATAATGCCAACATGAAACTAATATATTGTTCAATTTTGGTACTGTTTTTTGTTTTTTTTTTTTTTTTCAGACATTCTTCTCATGCGGTGGAGAATTAAAAACACTAAAATATCATTTGAAAATACTAAAGTCGTATCTCTTACAGCAAGTAACGTAACTCTTAGCTGGCTGAGAGCAATCTCCTGCCAAGTGACGACGTCATCATTGCCGTATCAGCATTTGTTCCTTTTAACCTCAATAATCTGCTTACACAGGCTTCATCTGTGGTGTCGTCTCTGCTTGCAAAAAGCAGATTGACTGGGAGAAATGAATGCTTAGCCCGAACTTCTCATGGGCAAGGCAGAAATGTCTATCCGTATGCGCAATGCAACTTTAGCTAAGGAGTTGCAATCATTTTAAAATTAATAACAAAATAAGCAAATAGAATTTCTATAACAACAAAATGAATAAATTTTTTTCTGAACCTCATAGACATTTAGAAGTATCAAGATATGTATAAGAAATATTTACTTGCAACATTAGCCTATTACAATTCAAGTAAAACATTCATGGGAAAATGTCACATTTTCTTGAAAAACCCAAAGTTTATTTAGAAATTAGTTACATAGTGGGTTTTTTTTCGGTTGCATCTCCTACCTATTTAATAAAGTTTTTTAAAAAAATTAACCTCAGAGGATGCGCACGAGAAAATTGAATATGAAACTTTTGTTAGGGCACATAGAATCATGATTAATCTTCTCTTTGACTCTTATGTTGCCTGGCAATCTTACAATTAGCTCCGTTTTTTCCACTTCTTTTGTCTAGTAACTTACTACCAGTAATATCGAATTTTCTTTGAGATTCGTAATGATATCTATTTATTTTTTATAATTATGGATATTTTTACAAGTCATCATAGACTTGGATAGGTTCACTCATTGTTAATGCCATGGATAAAAAAGTTTGTACAGCGGACTCTTTGAATTCCAAAATATCAGCGAATTCATGTGGGTTAAAGTCTGGTCTAAATGGCTCTCTTCTCCCCTCCCCGTGTATTTGGATGTCGTCTGAATTTACTTTGCCCTTGTGACAAGTATAATTTCACTTGCAGGCTGATTAATGGAACCTGGTTACAGTATCCTGCAGTACGAGAGTTTCACATCGCAACTTCAAAAAATCGTTCGTCGCAGCGGACGACTACAGTCAAGTAACAACGCCTACAATGTGAAAGGAATTTCATGGACTTCTTCGACCGACACCGTATCTCGTCGTTAATCCTCGTTTTCATGCGGAACGCTCCAGCGGCTGTCGGAATTCGACTACAAAAAGGGACATACTTCCGACAATTACGACCCGAAGGATATTCAACTCTACTTTGCTGGCGAAGGACTCGTGCTGGGGATGATTTTTTTTCATCGCGAACGGAATCGTGTAGCTTAGGATGCAGAGAATAAGTATGAGCGCAAAAATAGAACGTTGGACCCGCCCAGGCAAATTTTCCCTTGTTTTAACCATTGAAAAGGCCGTTTCAGTGGCATATCGGTGGTGTCTGGAACTGTGTATGGACGAAAAGTGGTTCGGAAGCTAGTTAAATGTGAAGTAGTATAACCTCGGTCATGTATCCTCTATATATAAAGTATCATGTATCCTATATATAAATGATCATAAATACAGAATCGAAATATAATTTTTTTTGCGTGTTAACGCACTAGGAATCTATATATAAATGATCATAAATAACAAAATCTAAAATATATCTTTGCGTGTACGCAATAGGAATCTATTTAAAGTGCACATATATTAATCATAATTATATGAATCCATATACATATGTATAAACAAATCAGGTAGCCTCTAATCAATATGTTACCTTTTATCTTACCATATCTGCAGTTATTTATGAGTTAGTATATGAATTTACTAATCAGATATATAACATTTAGCATTAAAAAAAATCAACGAATCAATCAGCATAACCATTAATAATTTTATCAATTCATCATATGAAAATTTTTATCAGTTAAAATATGATTTTTATCATGTTAAGTTCTTCATTTCTATGCAACTTATCGAGATTACATTCGTATTTTTCTGGTAGACATATGTATCTTAATGAGATGAAGTGAAAAACTGTATCATTATATATCCGTGATCACTATTATTACCAATATCAGTTTTATATTTTTTATTACTTGAAATCAATTCATGTACACAATGAATTTTTATTTACTTATATATATATGTATTCACATAGTGTCTGTATCACACTCCTATAAGTCAAATGCCAGTCCAGTTTGAGTAATATTCAGTAGTTGGTTTTGGTAGCTGACCGAGCTGATGTAAGTGTTTACATAATAAAAATATGGAATGTTAGTCCATATATATAAAAGTCTAAAACTAAAGAGGTCAACCAGATTGCTTGCAGGAATGTGATCAGACTAGAGAACGCTAAAGATGACGTATACAATAAAAGTAGGCTAAAGATAACATGTCGTCACCTGTAGTCATTCAATTGTTTATAAACATTAGTCCAAGCTCCCTGCTTGAGACAACTACCCCGACCTATTATTCAAACGGCCTACGTGATCTGTAGCGTGTCTCATTTGATTGTGTGTTCGTATGAAACTATGTCATCTGATAGTATGTTCATATGTTCGAACTACTGTCTGTTCCTTCATAACTTGTAACAGAGATGGTAGACAGGCAGAACAGAGTTAGCTATCGTCATTAGAACGACCTGTACCTCTTTACCTAAGCTATATCATGTAGAGGAATAGGATTAGCCATCATCATTGGCAGAAGCGATCAAGCTATCGTCATAGAAGACCTTGTAACGATCATACCTGATCTTCATCATGTAAAACTTCAGAAGAATATACTATTTTTATACCTTGTGTTTTCTACAAGAACCTCACCGAACCATGAGTTTAACACTCGTCGTAAAAGGATAATACCGACTTCGTAAGTGATCTACAAAACCCCAGACACTCCATTGAAGATGGAAGTGCAATACCAACCGACTTAGCGTATAGATTATCGCTAGTCTAACATTACCTCATAGCGCCTTATCATACAAGGCACAAGCCCTAATATATATATATATATATATTATATATATATATATATATATATATATATATATATATATAATATATATATATATATATATATATAAATATCTATATATATATAATATATATATATATATATATATATATATATATATACATATATACACATAGTATAGAATATATATACATATATTATATATATATATATATATATATGATATATATATATATATATATAGATATATATATATATATATATGTATATATATATAATATATATATATAATATATACGATATATATATTTATATATATAGTATATTATATATATATATATATATATATATATATAATATATATATAGATATATACATAAAATATATATATATATATATATATATATATATATATATATATATATATATATATATATATATATATATATATATATATATATATATATATATATATAATATATTATATATATATATATACATATATATATATATATATATATATATTATATATATATATATATATATATATATAGATATATATATATATATAATATATATATATATCTATATAATACATATATATATATATATATATATATATATATATAATATATCTATATATACTATACCATATATATACATATATATATTATATATATATATATATATATATATATATATATATCTATATATATATATATATATATATATATATATATATATATATATATATATATATATATATATATATATATATATTATATATATATATATATATATATATATATATATATATATATATATATATATATATATATATATATATATATATATATATATATATATATATCTTATTCACAAAGCTTCCCAATACCTATTTTATACAGCATTGTTTACATAGCTTAAAATTTCATACGCTCTGTTCATGATGTTTTACACATCACCGATCAATACCATGAACGCGGCTTTTTTTTTTTATGGTGCATGGGCATGGCTACTACTCATTTGCTTCTACCCAACACGACAACAGTTCAGTTTTTCTACTAGCAAGTGTGGACATAACAATTATGCCAAGGGGGATGGAGCCGGTTGAAGGACCAGCGCATACATAAAATGTTAAAAACTGGATCAAAGTCCAAGCCTTGGGACATATGAGGATATTCAGCACTGAAAGAGAAATTGACAGTCAGAAAGGTCTGAGAGGTATAGGAAATCATTTTTATGGCGGGTGGAAAGTCAAATTGAATATGAACGAAAGTACAGTCAAAGAAATGAGAGAGGTTACTGCTAGGTGCCGAAGGGGTGCTGTAAAGAACCTAAAGTAAAGCTTACAGTGCACCACGTGAGTTGGACTGACGGCACTATCCCCTCTACGGGGCCTAGATGCCATGAGGTCACACGGCTCCCTACCGGAAGGTTTTCATCCCCTAAACTTTAAACACAAACCATCATTCCCAAGTGTCACCCATATTGCTGTTTACTCATTTATAGCTTTATGCTTCTTGAATTGGAACTGGAATATATAATTTAGGTCAAAGGCCAAGCGCTGCCACCTATGAGGTCATTCATCAGTGATAAGGAAATTGACAGTCGGTAAGAAGTGTTAAAAGCTGTAACAGGAGGAAAACCTCAATGTTGTTGAAATATGAAACCATTGGAAGGGGGAGGGTGGAAAATAAGATGGAAGAAAGATAATATGAATGTAGGTACAGTGAAAGGAATGAAAGGGCTAGCACCTTGGGGCATGAACGTTTATCCTTGTTGATGTTATTCCTGGTCTGTCCTCTGCGGCCTCAGCAATTCTATGTCAAGTCTGCCGTCCTCAGCTTCAGCAATTCTTCAGCTCTCCCTTAAGTGGATGGTGCCCTCAGTGCGCTTCACGTGGTGCCTGTAGGAGTTACTAAAGTTTCTTTCCAGCAACCTGTTTATCACAAAATTGACAATTCATTTGTAAAATATGGGGCCTATGTAGTATCAGTAAGTTGTTATAACATGTATTTTACTTCATTCACTAATTTCCAAATTCCTCAGTAGTTTACTGAATAATAAGCAGAAACGACAGCAATTAAAGAGACCCTTGTTTTGGTAAAAGAAACTTTGCATCCCAAAGCTTATACTGCCAACCAGATCTGTTAGTCAATCGACATCCACTCCCCCACCCATACCCCTCACGGGCCTCCCCCACCACACCTCCCATTAAAAACGTCGCGAAATACTTTAACAAGAATTTAACCTCAGTATTTCAGAATATTTCATTATAATCTATAACTTAAAATTCTTTTCTCCTGCATTAAATCCTTTATTCATTTATGTACCTTAGTTCAATATTTCTGAAATTTTTTTACGTATAACTTATAATTCTTTTCACACGCATTCAACCCTATATTTAAGCCTGTACCTTAATTCAATATTTCAGAATTTTATTTATGTATAACTTGAAATTCTTTTTGGCTGCGTTACCCAAGTATATTAAGACCTTTGTCCATGAAGTGTAATTGACTATCACATTATCACTTTTTCATACGAAAGATTTCAACACCTAATATCTATCTGAACTTATTAGAAGACTAAGCAATATATTAAGTCTTTTCTTACCACCTACAAAAGAGAGTTCAGACGACATACTATGCAGAACATGGGGGCTCCTCCACCCCTCCAGGGACGCCGCCCCTGAAGGGGTGGGTGATAAGGTGAAGTTGATCAAGAAACAAAATTAGACAAATTCAAAAAAAAAAGTAAAAGTTATGAAAAATTAAAAAATAATACATTACAAAAATTAAAAAAAAGTAAATTCATGACAAATAAAAGGTAAATTTATATATATATATATATATATATATATATATATATATATATATATATATATATAATATATATATATATATAAATCACGAAGGATATAGAAAAAACTTAAAACTTGTAGGAAAAAAATACCTCCTACGTGCCTGTTGCTAAAGAGAGCAGCTTTATCAAGCATGGAGCTCAAAAGTCTCTCTCGTACCAAAAACATCCTGAAAAAGACAAAGATTTAGAGCTGTGAGTAACTTGACTCTAAATTTTGTAAATTTTGGGCGTTAAACACAAAAGTAGTTGTACTGACAGTCAAAAATTTCTATGAGACTAAACACTCATCGGGAATCGGAAATCCACAGAACAAATAAATAATATTGGCAATAATGTAAATATAGTAAAGTTCCAGTGGTACCTTGCAGAAGCCGGAGGTTTAGAATAACTTGATCAAAGAAGTGACAACAATCGATGGAAATCTCGAGCACCAACTATAGTCTACTATGAGATTCAGTGTCTCTGTAACACGGTTTTTTGGACTTTGCTCCTTGTCAAAGCATCGGATGTAGCTGAAAGTTGACATATGTATATTTTACAACCACACACAAATTTTGTCAACATTAGCAATAACCTAAACCCGATAGTTTTAATTTTTATAGAGTAAAAATGATGTAGCCGACGCCATGGCCAATGATTACGAGCCAAGAGTCGAAAAACATTCATTACGTAAGCAAGGTAAACCAAACACCTTTTGACTAAATGTTGCCCCGCCATCCCCACCAGACAAAAAAACTCCCATCGGCTCTGAAACCCAAAGACTTTATCAATGGCGGAACGATAAATAGATGTGGGTGGGGTATCAGTGCTAGCATAGTAATACTACTGTAGCAGTAGTGCCGCAACAGTATAGCAGTAATATACATGAATTAAACGTTTAGGCCAACTGCTGGGATCCTTGAGTATCATATAGCACTTCTTACAACTACTCGAGAAATTAGTTTTCATAGTCAGAAGTTAAACTTTCTAATCCAACAATGCCCATGGTAGCCTTCAGTGTTATCCTGAATTATAGCGAGGCGAAAGTGGGTGGAGCCTCATGAAGTCATCATTCTGACGATAATTATTGGTGAAGGTTTAAAGCCAATATACGGTACCGGCTACTTTTTTTTTTTTTTTTTTTCAGTAAAATAGGTAGATAGCCAATAAATAAAAAATTGCTTGACATTGGATATAGCAGTTATCAAATCAAGCTTTTCTACTATTGTTTTTGGATTTAAATTTACCAACTATTCCCTACTCTTGTCAATCTGATTGTGACCTATAAAGTAGACTGTAATTTCTTTGGAAACTTATTTTGGGAGTTAGACAAATAATCGAAGAGTTTTTGTATTTATTAACATATTTTGTTGGCTTGCTCATTAAGACAATTATCAGTGGAGAGGTTCCAGAGTTCATTAAGGTGTACTGCTTTGCTTGTATTTAAATTTGTATGTCATTGTTGCCAGATGTTTAGCCTTCGTTACGTATAGCCAATCATCCATCGAGAAAGAGGGAAGAAAGGCTGTCATAAGTTACGTAACGAGTGCGTTCGAAACCTTTTCTCTGAGTAAGTTGGCCCGTCTTCAAAAAAGGTCACTTTTACATTATAAGTACCAAATTTATTCAACCTACGTAATGAAGAATACACTCAAAATTTATGTGTTGATATAATATGTATCCTGAATAAGCGTTATATTTATGAAATGCATAGATAAAAAGTTATTGCGAAAAAACCGCGTTACAGAGGCCCTGAATCTCATAGTAGTCGCGTGATAAACGGGTATTTCGTAAAAAAAACATCACAACAGGACAATTACTGTATGATGAAGTAAGGTGGAATTGAATACGCCACTCCAGATTATAATATTGTATACTCCTGTTAAATGTCTACCGCCCAGAACGATGTTAGAGTCGAAGGTCCGAAGGTTCAAATGTCCCAACTCGAACGATGTCGTCATTTGCGAAGGACTCTGAAGTCTTAGTTGTTTCTTGCTTCTTGGCACATGACCAAATGCAATCTATGAATATCCTCGAAATCGTTAATTTTGCAAATGTTATCTTTATTTCCTACTCCCTTCTTTTACTTATCTTTCATGGAAGCTTAAAAGCCAGCACATTATGAATAGGTCTCCCTGAACGTGACTCGTCATTTCTTTTAGGGAACGAAATCATTTGAAGCAGAAGCCTGTCGTCACATACTGTTCTTTTCATCAATATGATGAAGTAACTTTTTAATTTGTCTTCATATTTTGTCATAACGATCTATATGAAATATCCTATATATACATACACAAATGCACACACACACACACACACTCTCTCTCTCTCTCTCTCTCTCTCTCTCTCTGTCTGTCTTTGTAACCTCTGTATTCCTGTGTATCTGCCTGTCTGTCTTTTTTTTCTCTGTCTCTGGCTGTTTGTGTGTCTGTCTCTTTGGCCTCCCAGTGCTTTCTTAGTGCATCTCAAATCTCGGATTTAGTTAATAACTGGTTGTAGTAAGAGGCAGCTAAATTGAAGAGAGAGAGAGAGAGAGAGAGAGAGAGAGAGAGAGAGAGAGAGCTTACTCCGGAAACGTTTCACATAGTCCCAGTTACGCGAACACGTAACAAGTATAACAATCCTCATTCGAAAACAAAATTCATGATCTCCGTAACAAGCCCCTTCACTATAATTAACCTCTCTACTGTAACTTTATTTTGCCTCCGTTTCTGCGGACAGTTAATCCTTCCCCGGGAGATTTATTCTTCCTCTAAACATCTGGTAGTCAAGAGACCACCAACCATTTATTTCTGAAATTACAGCAAAGATTAATTAGCCCTTTTCATTATGGCGGTCTGTCCCTTTAAATCAACAGATAACTGTGGGGTCAAGACCCTTTACTTTTCTTCTACACTGAGAGTCATAGATCTTTATTGTTACATACTACAAAGAGGTTAGGGCTTAGCTCTGGATTAATTATTATTATTATGAAAGCACTCACAAAGCGTTGTGAAACATGTTCAAAAATATATAAAACATAATCTGGAGTTTAATGCGCTTTCAAAATTTCATTCTTAAGACCAATAACCAATATCTTCTTGAAACGATGCTCGAGTACATTCTTTTTTTTTCAAAGTGCTGGTCTCTGCTTTTTAAGCACTTTACAGCTTTTACTCAATATGTTTATTGCATTTTCTTTTATTTTATATTTTTTTTTTTTTGCATAATATTCCTTGTGACTTCCCGGGAATCAATATTAAAGTCTAAATTCAGATTTTTTTTTTTCATCTTGAATCTGAAAGTTTTTCAAAAGAAAAAATGAAAATTTTATCGACATATTCTATTTGCCTTTAATGTACTTTGTTGCTATATTTTCTAAAATGTATATTGATTATGGGTCAGAGGAAGGAAGCCAGAGCAGAGTTACTTGATAAGTACAATAAGAAAATTTCTTCAAGTGAAAAGCTTCTGGCGTTGCTTGGCCCCAGTGAGAAAATATCTCCCCCGGGACATTTGAATTTTCTAATCTAAATAAGTTGCGCAAAAAGGAAGCGCCCTGTTCGAGGTAATATTCAAAACAGCTTCATTTGCATCTTAAGAAAAGTGCCGCCATTACTGTAGAGTCTAGTTGTTGGCACTTATTGGAGTTTCCGTTTCCATGCAAGCGTACATATACTAACACACTTACAGACATACATACACATATGCACACACACACAAACACACACACACACACACACACACACACACACATATATATATATATATATATATATATATATATATATATATATATATATATATATATATATATATATCTATTTATTCCATCATGCAACTATAAACTAAATTACATTACAAACTGTTTATGTAACTCTTAACTTATAGTATATATCGTATATATCTTTATGTTAACAGCAACACTATCCTCTCCCATTCTTGTATTTTCAGAAAACGTTAGGAGAAATTCCCTACAAAAAGAAAATTCGCTAACCAACTTAGAATCAAGTTACTAAACTAGATTAGTTGCGGTCACTCTTCAACCTCTAACTTACGTGAAACACGATCACACCATCTTTACCAGCTGTAGTTTTTCAGTAGTTTTTATTTACCAGCTGTAGTTTTTCAGTAGTTTTTATTTGCGACTTTTTTGCGTACAGTACGTATCTCTTCAAAGGTCTCTCGTTGGAAATACTCAGTTTTTTCGAACATATAAGGCGAGGATTAATTTTATGTGGAAATTGCAACCCGTCTTAAAATTTAAAAATTAGTCACGTGATTTTCTACACGTGTATAGAATGGGATGGAATGGGATATAAAACAGGTCAACGGCCAAGCGCTAGGACGTACGATGCGCCCGTTCAGCACTGAAAGATAAATTGAGATTAAAAAAAAAAGGCTTAAAATGTGTAACAGAAGGTAAAAATGTTTGGAGAGGGTGGGAAATAATATTGTATTAAGAGAATGTGAACAGAAGTACGGTAAAAAAGATGAAAGGGGTTGCAGCTAGGTGCAGAAGTAGGCAATGCCCACAGTGTACCTCGTACAGGGCACTGACTGCCCTATCCCCCTACGGAATACATGTGTATAGATGACTCATCACAAAGGGCACCTTAAAAAATAATAAAACAAACAGATGTCCCCACTTTACAATAATAGGTTTTATGAGGATATGCAACAGTAAGATACGGATTTTACCTCAAGAGGACGAAGCTATTGCAACACAAAAGTAAAGCTGTTGCCAGTCAAACTACTGACTGTTGATTAATCTTCCAAGTGTTAACATCAAGCAGATGAAAAGTTTCCCTTCAGTTTGGGAGAGTGAAGTGTCTCTTCACTTTCTCTCCACTCTCTATTCACTCTTCACAGAATTACCGGATCAATTCAGCCGGTGTCAATAACGAGGGACCGCTCTGGGAAATTCAAAAGGTTAACTCTACAATTCTGTCGAGTTTCCAAGGTTGCCTTGGGAGCACCAATTACCTGATCACTTTGTTTTATAGATTCCAATAGTTTCGTTCACTATACTTTCACAAATTGGGGCTTTTTATACGTTGATCTATTTATTAATCTACAAATTTATCTGGTTTCTAATACCTGATTTCTTCTTTCTGTATTTCACATTATCTACTGTAACTTCTTTCAAAATGAATGCCATATTCTTGGGAAGATTGAATTTAACGGCAATACACCTGTGTTTTATTTCCTGAATAATAATATAATATTAATAATATTAATAATAATAATAACTAATTAATAATAATAAAATAATGAATAATAATAATAATAATAATAAAATAATAATAATAATAATAATATACCACACACATGGCTACTAGAATGCCTGAAAATATATGGGGCAGAGGAAAAACACCATCAGCTTCCTCAAAAATACAATGCGCAACTGGAATACAATACTTACAAGCTCTGGAATAAGACTAGCAGAGGTTAATATCAGGAGAGGGATCTTCCAGGGCGACTCACTGTCCCCACTACTCTTCGTAGTAGCCATGATTCCCATGACAAAAAGTAACAGAAGATGGATGCCGGGTACCAACTCAAGAAAAGAGGCAACAGAATCAACCATCTGATGTTCATGGACGACATCAAGCTGTATGGTAAGAGCATCAAGGAAATAGATTCCCTAATCCAGACTGTAAAGATTGTATCTGGGGACATCAGGATGGAGTTTGGAATAGTAAAATGCGCCTTAGTCAACATACAAAAAGGCAAAGTAACGAGAACTGAAGGGATAAAGCTACCAGATGGGAGCAACATCAAACACATAGATGAGACAGGATACCAATACCTGGGAATAATGGAAGGAGGGGATATAAAACACCAAGAGATGAAGGACACGATCAGGAGAGAATATATGCAGAGACTCAAGGCGATACTCAAGTCAAAACTCAACGCAGGAAATATGATAAAATCCATAAACGACATGGGCAGTGCCTGTAATTAGATCAGCGCAGGAATAGTGGAATGGATGAAGGCAGAACCTCCGCAGCATAGATCAGAAAACCAGGAAACATATGATAATACACAAAGCACTACACCCAAGAGCAAATACGGACAGACTATACATAACACGAAAGGAAGGAGGGAGAGGACTACTAAGTATAGAGGACTGCGTTCAACATCGAGAACAGAGCACTGGGGCAATATCTGTAAACCAGTGAAGAAAGAGTGCGTGGGAAGAAGGACTAATAAAAGTAGATGAAAACCCAGAAAATATACAGAGACAGGAGAATGACAGACAGAACAGAGGACTGGCACAACAAACCAATGCACGGACAATACATGAGACAGACTAAGGAACTAGCCAGCAATGACACATGGCAATGGCTACAGAGGGGAGAGCTAAAGAAGGAAACTGAAGGAATGATAACAGCGGCACAAGATCAGGCCCTAAGAACCAGATATGTTCAAAGAACGATAGACGGAAATAACATCTCTCCCATATGTAGGAAGTGCAATACGAAAAATGAAACCATAAACCACATAGGAAGCGAATGCTCGGCACTTGCACAGAACCAGTACAAAAAGAGGCATGATTCAGTGGCAAAAGCCGTCCACTGGAGCCCTGTGCAAGAAATATCAGCTACCTTGCAGTAATAAGTGGTACAGGCACCAACCTGAGGGAGTGATAGAAAACGATCAGACAAAGATCCTCTGGGACTATGATATCAGAACGGATAGGGTGATACGTGCAAACAGACCAGACGTGACGTTGATTGACAAAGTCAAGAAGAAAGTATCACTCATTGATGTCGCAAATACCATGGGGACACCAGAGTTGAAGAGAAAGAGAGGGAAAAATGGATAAGTATCAAGATCTGAAAATAAAAAGAAGGATATGGGATATGCCAGTGGAAATCGTACCCATAATCATAGGAGCACTAGGCACGATCCCAAGATCCCTGAAAAGGAATCTAGAAAACTAGATGCTGAAGTAGCTCCAGGACTCATGCAGAAGGGTGTGATCCTAGAAACGGCACACATAGTAAGAAAAGTGATGGACTCCTAAGGATGCAGGATGCAACCCGGAACCCCACACTATAAATACCACCCAGTCGAATTGGAGGACTGTGATAGAGCAAAAAAAAAAAATAAAATAATAATAATAATAATAACACGTATGACGTTATTATTTTTTCTACTGCTGGATTCGTGGAATGAAATTTCGCTGCCTGTTAGGCTTTTGCCATATGAATTTACCACATCCAATGGCACATATAAAACTTTGCAAAAACATAAAACATATGCTTATCATTGCAAAACTATAACTTTGGTTACCATACCGGTAAAACGAAACCTAATTTCATTTTATTGTTGAACGTATGGAGTCGCTCGCAAATGATATTTCTATCAGAAGGATTCATTTTCATTTATTTGGGAGATAGGAGGTCTACCATTTTTAATAATTTCCCGTTGATGGGAATTATACCGTGAGCTGGGTAAACATTTTAAAAACTTTTTCTACTCGTTGGTGGATAATTTGTCTATGTTCTTTTCTAAATATCTGAGCAATTTACGTTTTTCTGCAGCTGTAAAATCGAGGGGCCTGGAGATACTTTTTTTTTAAGAATAAGAGAGTATTCTTATTATATCAAGCACACATTGGACAACTGTAAATAACTCTTTAAGATTTTGTATGAATGTTTATGTGTGTGTATGCGCGCGTGCGCGCGTGTGAGAGAGAGAGAGAGAGAGAGAGAGAGAGAGAGAGAGAGACTCAAAAAGGATAAATATCCGATACGTTTACGTTTCTGTATGTTTGTGTATACAAGTTTAAGTGTGTGTGAGAAAGAGACACACAGACAGACAGACAAATAGATACATCAGGAAGGAAAAATAACCGCAACATATGTGTATGTGTGTGCGCGTGGGCGTTTGTATGAGGGAGAGAGAGAGAGAGAGAGAGAGAGAGAGAGAGAGAGAGATAATGCTCCAGCAGGAAAAATCGACGTAACAAGTCACGTATGTTTGTCTTTCCTCAGCTGAAACGTCGAGAGTTGTTGACAAGTTGTATCACTCTCAATACAGCTTCGAAATCCAGAGAGCAAAAGATAAGCTTTTGGAGAGAACATTATAGCTCATGTAGCCGAATATAAACATGATGGTTTGGTGTGATTCCATCGTGTTATCTTTTTGCTTTGGAAAATTCTGTTTTAGTTTTGCAATATTCCATAGATTTTACAATCACAACAGTTTTTCAATGATGGTTCTTAATATTATTTTAGTATTTCACTGAGAAAAAACTTAGAAAATTAATCTTGATGCTATTATGAGCCATTATCTTTAAAGAGAAAGGTCGAAGAGCCTGGAAATTGAATAGCCTGTTTATCCTAGTAAAGAAACTTAGGATTAATATTTATCCTAAATATATTATAGCTTCTTCTCCCACTTTTCATTAAATACAAAATATTCTCTGTTTCTACCGCGCAGAAAGCAAATGAAAAAGAGTTGCGGTAATTGAATAATCTCGAACATCTTCTACACTAACTGTTTGATTAGACCTGCTTCCAGAATTTCAGCATTTTTTTTTTTCAAATAAACCAGCGTATAGATAAACAAGTTCGCTCTCCCTTGACTAGTTTTTGTATAAAAGCCCTGCCATGTGTGCTACGTCCTCCTTTTTTTGAAACCCAGACTTCCAATATACTCTTCCATGCCATCATCCCTCGTTCCTGGAAAACCCCTTTTCTGGAAAAGGAGAGTATATCTGTCTCGACATCAACGATTTCTGCAGCTTTTCGTATGACCTAATATCTGATCTGCCCTCCTCGGAATGGCTGGAAAATGGCTGGAACATGTTTCAAGTCGTCTCCTATTTCGCTGGGCGTCATTTCCATCGTCCTACCGAATTCTCTTTTGAATTTGTGCCAATATAAACACTGGTTCGTTTCCACCAGTACAAGGTTTTCAGTTCTCCTCTGTATCTTGATTTTTGACTGAGCTTTAGAATAAACACACAAAGAACTGAAGGTATTACTACCAGATATTTTACTTGAATAATTATCTTCTATATAAGCTTGAATAACTTCCGTATCCAAGAGATTTAAATTAGAGATATCTCAAAGACACGGCTTACATTATTTAATACTAAGGTCTAGCCAAAAGGATATGGAGTTTTATCTTCTAAGATTCATAGCAGCAATTCCGTAAATCACTTAATTTTGCTGGTCTGTCTTCTGGAAAAAGTATTGTGAGTTGCCTCTCTATTTGTGGTGTTTTAATTTAAAATAAAAGTTTTATTCTGGAAACAGTAGCTTTAGGAATATTGTAGAATTTTATGTAAATGACTGAGAAATGTTTTTGACTCTTTAATCTTCTTCTTCTTCTTCTTCTTCTTCTTCTTCTCTCTCTCTCTCTCTCTCTCTCTCTCTCTCTCTCTCTCTCTCTCTCTCTTTCACTTCACGGTTGCTACATATCTTGCGTTGGTTTCTGTGAAGAATTAATCTTCTGAGGCCAATATAAAAGAAATATATAATTTGATATCAGTTCATAGGAAGCAGCTATCACTCTATCCTCAGTAATAGTGGAAGAGAGAGAGAGAGAGAGAGAGAGAGATTTTAGGTATTTGCTCTATTTACTAGAACAAACTTAAGATTATCACGCATGACGGGTGATGGAGAGAGAGAGAGAGAGAGAGAGAGAGAGAGAGAGAGAGAGAGAGAGAGAGAGAGACCTTACCTTACCTTACAGACCTTACAGAGAGAGAGATAAATTTAAAATATGAATTGAATCTTGCTTATAGGATATATAATTACCCTTGCGAAGAAAATAACATTATATTCAATTCAATTTCCGAATAAGTGAAAAATAGTTTCATGCTGCGTATAGAACTATATTGGTTATATTTAAACGAGTGATAAACGCAAAGTATTTTCATATGCTTGGAAAAAAGAACTGAAATACAATTTAACCTTTATTTTACGATCACATTTTATGAATTGGCTATTATCTGTTTTGAAGTTAATGGTCGCTTTATATTTATATTTGGCAATATCTATTTGGCCCTCAATTTTTGGTGCTCTTTTTTAGGAGACAGCGAAGCCGGATATCATAAGTCTCTCTCTCTCTCTCTCTCTCTCTCTCTCTCTTCTCTCTCTCTCTCTCTCTCCCTCTCTCTCTCTGTTATCACTAAGAAAAGAAATGAGAATATTCCTTTGTGTTCAAAAAAGCTTTTCCTACAAAACATTTTAACAGAGAAGTAAAATATTTTTGTGTGTGCTTATGTGTATAGTGGTTATTTTTTTTATATAAATTAAGACCTTTACGGTTTTAAATTTAATTTAAATCCAGTTATATTCGTCCCCTCGTCCCCTAGTTGCAACCACTTTCATCACTTTTACTGTACCTCTGTTCGCATTCTCTCTCGTCCATCGCACTTTCCTCAACCCTCCCCTAACAACTTTTCACAGTGCAACTGCGAGAGTTTCCCCAGTTACACTTTTCAGGCTTTTTTTATCCTCAATTTCCCTTTCAATCCCAATGCTTGACCTCGTAGCCTTCCTAAAGGTTATTTGAACGACAAATTGTAATAATCCATAATTCTAACGATTTCATCTTGACAGACGTCACCAAATGCGGCAGTATGAAATCTTAATGTTTGATATTTACATCTGCTACGTAAAAACCACTCTACTGCTTTCGAAAATCTGATTCCCTTCTTCCTCGAAAATATAAATGAAATCTTAAGCTCATCTAGAAAGCCATCGTTTTATGTTCCTAAATGATGAAGATGAGACGAAAGTAATTAAGGTCATGGAGCTCAAAGGCTGTTAGGACGAACAAACTTAATAGCCCTTAGAAGCCCAGATTCCAAAAAGCAAGAAAATTGATTAAAATTGATGAATTCAATAGGGTAAAGAATGAAAACACACTTCAGGTATTTATGCATGTAAGTAAATGTATTCACAATCAAGTTCTCTCCGCTAACTGGAGTTCGTACAGAAAATAAGAAACAATTCTTATCATGATCATCCTAAGACTACGAAGAAGAATTCCTCTAACTAAGCCAATTCTACAAGGTATAGGAACTAATCCTTTATCTAGCGTCTAATGGAGTTTGTGTTCCAGTATGTAAATCACAGGGATCTCATTGACGAGATCCGTAGATATGGCAACATAAATCAAGCAGCCTTCATTCTCAGCGTTTGAGAAAACTGAGTAATAGCCTCAGCCGAGGTAATCAGCTTCGTAAACTCAATGTGCAAGGAACGTGGCGCCTGTTTTACTTGGGCAATTTCGTTTCCGGAAGGAAAAAAGAGATTTCCTTTTTATTTTCCATCTGGACATTATACATGCAGGAGATATTAATTCGAATAATGGGAAGCACGTATAATGATAAGAACATACTACTGTAGATAAATAAATCTCTCCTTCAAGGTTTGAAAATAAATGTTTAGTGAGATCAAGTTTATCATTAAAAATCAATCATATACTTACAGTAGATTAGTCTAATTAAATATATATGAAAATATAAGTAAAACGAAAAAGGTTCATCAAAAACTGTAAAGAAAAAAAAGATTAATTTTTTTTGAGACTTAAGTTACGACACTTAACTTCTTTATGGGCATAGCAATAGTTCAGTCTCGATCCATAAGCATTTGCCTTAAACTGTTATGAAAGTTTATATTCCATCTCATAGATGGCGCTGAATTCAGTCAAATGGAAGGGGGAGAGAATCATGTTTGATCACTTCATTATTTCTTAGAATGTTTTTTTATCGTCCTTTCAGCATTTTCTAATGATTCTCATTACAGTATTTTCTCATTTTTTGTTACCTGTAAATATTATAAATATCTAAAAATCAAAGGAATGATAAAATTTTCCTCTTTTTGGTGCTATTTAGATATGCCTTGCTAATATATCCTTCTGCCTTGTAAACAACTTATTCCGTTAAATCTGCATTTGTATGATTTGATTGTCTATGGACCACTCTTCAAAGATTTATGCATAAACATGACCGTGCATTCCATCCATTTCCATTTTACGAGAGAAAGATTGATATATAATGAATATCGATTAATTTGTTTTGGATGAATGCTTCATTTCACATAAAATACATTTTTATCACTTTCATACCTAGAAATATAATGCAAGTAGTCTAAAATCATATTTACAAAAGTAGATGAAAATACAGCTTTAGTATAAAGATGTAGCTGTAAAAACACTAAGCATACACCAAATCCACCCAAGTCCCAAAAAAGGGACAGAAAAGGATAGTAGATCTAATTAGGAATTATTGTTCCACATTAAGAGAAAGTCAAAACATACTGAACTCCACAAATCATTATTAAGGATCCCCAAAGAAAGAATCATAATGTCGTGTAAAAGCCTTATAAAGTCCCATTTGTCACGACAAAACGTATACCTGCCTCGCCCCGTTTGTCATTTTTGATTAGTGTCGTGATGGCGACGAGAATGATCGTTCTCATATGTCAGAGGAAAGTGCAGTTGGTCGGTAAAACTCCGCTCTTATCATGGCGGTTATTTCGCGTGAAAATATTACTCTCAGGTCGACATCTTGGCTGGTGTGTGAAATACCGAGGTTAGTAGAAGCTGGCAGTAATTTCCATTAAGTTACTTTCAGTCTTTGTTAGTTTAACCAGAACGAATGACAGAAAAGAAAATACTATAAGATATAATTCAAACTATTGTCTTTGGCAGTTTATTTAATATATATGAAACGAAATAAAACAATAAAAAATATTATATGAACTGTTTTCTCTGACTGTTAGAAAACTGAAAAACTACTGACAAATCAAATAAACTAATGAAAATGAGCCAGAAGGTTCTATATTACCATATAAATTGATATAACAACGACCGAGAAATATTTACTTAGTAATTTCAATAGTTATTATATTCTCTAACCGATAATTAGCTTTTATTTTGCCCAATAACTTGTTATCATTGTGACCGTACAAATGATCTGGCTATCTTTTTTATTTTTTTGTTATTAACCTTCTCTTCTGGATGTCTATTTTATCTTGAAAAATGCGGGAAGTTTACAAAGATTAATGGCGATCTATGGCAAGTTTCAGACTTTGAAGAAAAGTCACAACATATTGACCAATTCTTTTTCACTGAGAGAGAGAGAGAGAGAGAGAGAGAGAGAGAGAGAGAGAGAGAGAGAGAGAGAGAATTCTTTCCGTCACGAGGAGATTCAGAACAAAAAAAAGGAAGATTAACGTCCGAGGATTATCGTTGCTTCTTCCCCTCGGGAGCAATGAGAAGGGGACAGGAACAGTAGATGTGTTAGGTCTTCCCTTATGAGTCTCCATGATGCGTCAATGGAAAAATATTCCCACCCAGAATTACTGGAGGCTTTGTCCAATTTTAGAGGAAGTGACAATTCCCTTTAATAATATTCGTACGGCAAGGACATTATTCCAAGGTTGAATTTCGGCTGTAAAAGGCTTCATCAGCTTTGCAGGTGTTGAACTGATTGATAACACTCATGTATTAATTTTTTCTTGATATTAATCGTTTGGTTTTCTTTATTTCTACTTTGATGACATAAGACTGAAAGGACACTTCCGTCAACTAGGGTCGAGAAGAGAGCAGAGGGCTAGGGATTTAATTCTCTCTCTCTCTCTCTCTCTCTCTCTCTCTCTCTCTCTCTCTCTCTCTCTCTCTCTCTCTCTCTCACAGAGAGTAAATTCTAATCCACAGAATTAGTTTTTACAAACCCAGTGCTGTGACTTGGATTTATAAAGCATCTAAAATGTTGCCATCTTCCCTTTTACTCCTGAAAGAAAGATAGTATAAAAATTCACAACTTGTATCTAATCTAGAAAATATGTAAACTCCCGTTCACTGAAATGTATTTTCCAAATCGAATTCTGTGAATTGAATATATTGCATCTTCCTATCTACTCCTAAAAAGGGGTTAATATTAAAAAAAATTATAATTTCATCTAATTTAAAAAAAAAAAAAATGTTCGGTTTTAAAACAGGGAATAATGAAAGATAAGCTTACTAAATAAAATCATGAATTTCATCTTCAGAAAATATTTGATATCAAAACAAAGACACCAGTATTAAAGGAATGTTTATTATTTTAATCACAGTCATATACCAAGATCAACTATTTAATCGCGGCTTACAATTTAGCAATTACGTCCTAGATTTTTCCAACGAGATCCTGCATATTAGTTAATTAATTTTCCATTAGAGAGAAATGAGATTAATGTTAGCAATCGTCATTCATGAATATTCTACCATACATAATCTAAGCGGGAACAATCATGGATTATGACTGTGATTTTGACTGGTATACATACATACATACATACATACATACATACATACATACATACATACATACATACATACATACATTCGTGTAACTGAATCACGAAAGTTTGGAACGTGATAAATCCATAAATAAAGGTATAAGCCACAAAGGAAAGATAAATAACGGAGTTTCTGCAGAAACTCCGTTGTTTATCTTTCTTTCGTGATTTATACCTTTATACATACATACATACATACATATATGTGGTTTAAGGCTTCACTATGCGTCCTGAATGTGTTAGGTTCGATGGTTCGCGCCCGTAATCTGACAAATTTCTTATCGACTAAAAAACGCTTTACATACGTGAAAAAATATATTAATTCCGAGGTAGAGCGAATTAGATATTAAAGGACATTTGTAGTTCGATATTGACATCTGTACTAAACATCTAAAGCATCACACACATCAATATACAGATTTTTATTTGTGTGAAAAGAAAAAAATATTACTTCAATGAATCAAATAATATTAAAAAACAAAAATGAAGCCACAATTCTTCTCAAACCATCCAATAAAATCTAACAAACGAAGAAGTCAAAGCGAAGTCAAGATAAGTAGTAGTGTCACCTAAATCAGGAATCATTCGAAATAAAACCACTAAAGGCGACGCCGCTGAACCCAAAAAAGGAAATATCTTGCAGGAAGCTCATAATAGGCTCCTGGAAAGTCGAAATAAGAGCACCCAACCACCTGCTGGGCCATTGTGTACCTTGTTAGAGACGGGAAATCCCTTTCGATGCTTTTTGAGACTTGGATATCATTCTGAAAGGTGGGAAATATTCGTCCCTTTTAGCCTGCCCATGCGCGTTGGTGAAATATTTCCATCTTTGAGTGTTAGGTTATTTTCTGTGGGTCTGTGTCTATTAAGAGAGGAGGTTAGATTGTAATTTAAAACTGCTAAATTTATAATATATATATATATATATATATATATATATATATATATATATATATTTTTCAAATTTAACATTTCCTTTTGGGGGACGTTTTTACAGTAAAGTGAGATTATAGTTTAATTTTAATGAATATTTTTTTTTACTTACCTTTGCCTTATTATGGTGGTTATTTCTGTTGCATAACTGAATTAAATTTTACTTGTTTTATTTTCCTTTTTCATTGATAAACTAATTAATTTCATTGCAATAGTACAGTACTTATAGAATAACTGGAAATGTCGAAATTTCTATAATTTAGTTTTTAACCAGGAGGGGTGGAAAAGCACTACGATTGTAAAATATTATTATTATTATTATTATTATTATTATTTTATTTATTTATTTTTTTTTTGGCTCTATCACAGTCCTCCATTTCGACTGGGTGGTATTTATAGTGTAGGGTTCCGGGTTGCATCCTACCTCCTTAGGAGTCCATCACTTTCTTACTATGTGCGCCGTTTCTAGGATCACATCTCTTCTGCATGAGTTCTGGAGCTACTTCAGCCTCTAGTTTTTCTAGATTCCTTTTCAGGGATCTTGGGATCGTTCCTAGTGTCCCTATGATTATGGATACGATTTCCAGTGGCATATCACATATTCATCTTAGTTCTATTTTCAGATCTTGATACTTATCCATTTTTTCCCTCTCTTTCTCTTCAACTCTGGTGTCCCATGGTATTGCGACATCAATGAGTGATACTTTCTTCTTGACTTTGTCAATCAACGTCACGTCTGGTCTATTTGCACGTATCACCCTATCAGTTCTGATACCATATTCCCAGAGGATCTTTGCCTGATCGTTTTCTATCACTCCCTCTGGTTGGTGCTCGTACCACTTATTACTGCAAGGTAGCTGATGTTCTTGCACAGGCTCCAGTGGAGGGCTTTTGCCACTGAATCATGCCTCTTTTTGCACTGGTTCTGTGCAAGTGCCGGGCATTCGCTTGCTATGTGGTTTATGGTTTCATTTTTCGTATAGCACTTCCTACATATGGGAGAGATGTTATTTCCGTCTATCGTTCTTTGAATATATCTGGTTCTTAGGGCCTGATCTTGTGCCGCTGTTATCATTCCTTCAGTTTCCTTCTTTAGCTCTCCCCTCTGTAGCCATTGCCATGTGTCATCGCTGGCTAGTTCTTTAGTCTGTCTCATGTATTGTCCGTGCATTGGTTTTTTGTGCCAGTCCTCTGTTCTGTCTGTCATTCTCCTTTCTCTGTATATTTCTTGGTCTTCGTCTACTTTTATTAGTCCTTCTTCCCATGTACTCTTTTGCCACTCGTCTTCACTGGTTTTCAGATATTGCCCCAGTGCTCTGTTTTCGATGTTGACGCAGTCCTCTATACTTGGTAGTCCTCTCCCTCATTCCTTTCGTGTTATGTATAGTCTGTCCGTATTTGCTCTTGGGTGTAGTGCTTTGTGTATTGTCATATGTTTCCTGGTTTTCTGATCTATGCTGCGGAGTTCTGCCTTCGTCTATTTCACTATTCCTGCACTGTATCTGAATACTGGCACTGCCCATGTGTTTATGGCTTTTATCATATTTCCGGCTTTTGAGTTTTGACTTGAGTATCGCCTTGAGTCTCTGCATTTATTCTTTCCTGATCGTGTCCTTCATTCTTGGTGTTTTATATCCCCTCCTTCCATTATTCCCAGGTATTTGTATCCGGTCTCATCTATGTGTTTGATGTTGCTCCCATCTGGTAGCTTTATCCATTCAGTTTTGGTTACTTTGCCTTTTTGATGTTGCTCCCATCTGGTAGCTTTATCCATTCAGTTCTGGTTACTTTGCCTTTTTGTATGTTGACTAAGGCGCATTTTTCTATTCCAAACTCCATCATGATGTCCCCACATACAATCCTTACAGTCTGGATTAGGGTATCTATTTCCTTGATGCTCTTACCATACAGCTTGATGTCGTCCATGAACATCAGATGGTTGATTCTGTTGCCTCTTTTCTTGAGTTGGTACCCGGGATCCATCTTCTGTAGTACTTTTGTCATGGAAATCATGGCTACTACGAAGAGTAGTGGGGACAGTGAGTCGCCCTGGAAGATCCCTCTCCTGATATTAACCTCTGCTAGTCTTATTCCAGAGCTTGTAAGTATTGTATTCCATTTGTGCATTGTATTTTTGAGGAAGCTGATGGTGTTTTCCTCTGTCCCATATATTTTCAGGCATTCTATTAGCCATGTGTGTGGTATCATGTCGAAGGCTTTCTTATAGTCTATCCACTGCCATGCTTAGGTTAGTTTTCCTTCTCCTACTGTTCTTCATTACCATTTTGTCTATCAGGAGCTGGTCTTTTGTGCCCCTACACTTCCTTCTGCAGCCTTTCTGTTGGTGGGGGATGGATGTGTTTGTCTCCTCTAGTTTATTAGTTATTATTATTATTATTATTATTATTATTATTATTATTATTATTATTATTATTATTATTATTATTATTATTATTATTATTATTAATGAACAGTTAACATTTACAAAAAAAAAACAATAAACTGCTTCAGTTTATTGCAGAGGTGTCAGAGATATGCAGAGGTGTCAGCAAAAAATTTCAATGCATCAGCTCCAGATTCTACTCAAGAGATAATAACTGTTTTTATTATGCAAGAGGATATTGCAGATATGGAGAAAATTGCAGATTCAGACACTAAATGAATAATTATGATGAAGGAAGAACAAATATTATGGAAAAGTTGGATTTTTTAATGTCAGAATTTCTGGGAAATGAAAAAAAGAACAACATACCACGAAACAGGAAAGAGGACCATGGGCGAAAAATATCCTTATTTTATTAACCAATATTAAATGAAGGAGAAAAACACGGGCAAACCATCATAGTGATGAATGCGCAGGGTTTAGTTACGAGTAACTCAAAAAGAAAAATAGAGTACTTAGAAGAACTAACCCAAATTGAAAAGAAAATAGATATAATGAATATAAGTGAAACCTGTATTCCCAAGAGACTGGGAATGATGATCAAATAAAAGGGTTTCAAACTTATAGATCAGATAGAAAAAATAGGAATCAAGGAGGAACCGCAATATATGGGAAAGACAAAAAACAAGGAAAAACAATATATGAGAAATATAGTAACTCAGAATGTGAACTAATAGCGGTAGAATTTGAATCTGAAAAATTAATGAACATAGTAATATACAGACCTCCTAATACTAAAGAGTTTGACTTAATAATAGAAAAATTGGATGATATATGTAGAAATCACAAGGACTGGACTATTCTCCTATCTGGAGACTTCAACTTTCCTTTCGTAGCTGGAAAGAACGAATAGGATATTGGTGGATGTACTTATACATATAAAAAAGAGAGTAATAGTAGTGCAGAAGATAAGAGGCAATTCGAAAAGCTATTAGATATGCTACTAGAATACAACATTCAACAAATAAATCACCTGCCAACAAGAAAGGAAAATACTTTAGACCTAGATTTGTGAACGAGATGAATTATGTTAAAGAAATAATAGTTTATAATGCGAGTATTTCAGACCATAATGTCATAGAATTAACAGTCCATTCCAAAGCAAGTGAAAACAGAGATAAGCAAGAAATGAAAAAGTGGGAAGGATATGGAAAATACAACTTCTACAGTAAAAATATAAAATGGTCAGAAATAAATGAAGAATTAAACAAAGATTCGGATAACATTTTCGTAAGTGATGACATAAAGGTAAATACGGAGATATTATATAAAATATTAGAGAAAATAGTGGATAAATATATACCGAAGAAGAAAAGTAAACATCAGTCATGCATACCAAGAGACAGAAGGATCTTGTTCCAGAAAATCAGAAAGTGGAAAAAAGGTCTAGCAAAAGAAAAAAATGCATGGAAAGTTATAGAACTAAAAAGTAAGATAGAAAATGCAGAACAAAAGATTATACAATCAAAAGAAAATGAAAAACGGGACTTGGAAGAAAAAACCCTATTAAATATCAAGCAAAATCCCAAACTATTATACTCATATGCGAAGAAGATGAATAAAAGAAGAATAGAAATAGGCCCTCTAAGAATTGAAGGGAGATTAACGAATGAAAAAAAGGAAATTTTTTGCTACATACTGGCAGAACGATATAAGAGAGAATTCACCCCTAGAATAGATAATGAAGATAATGATATAGAAGTAAGGGATGAAAATAGTGAATATTTAGCTGACATAGATATTAATGAAGCTGATATTGTGCAGGCTATTAATGAAATTAAAAATGGAGCTGCTGCAGGGCCTGATGGAATTCCTGCTATTTTGTTAAAGAAAGTAGTTCATTCTATCGCAAAGCCACTTGCAATATTATTAAGACAAAGTGTAGATACAGGCAAGATTTATGATGAGCACAAATTAGCATATATTACCCCTACTTTCAAAAGTGGATCAAGACTAGAGGCAAGTAACTATAGGCCTGTGAGTCTAACATCACATATTATGAAAGTGTATGAAAGGGTAATGAGAAAAATATTATGAAACATTTAATAAAAAATAATTTGTTTAATAAAGGACAGCATGGTTTCGTACCCGGAAAAAGTACACAAACCCAACTGTTAGTCCACCGTGAGAACATATTCAAAAATATGAAAAGCGGAAATGAAACAGATGTGGTTTATTTAGACTTTGCAAAAGCTTTTGACAAAGTAGACCATAATATATTAGCGAAGAAAATTAGAAAACACAATATCGTGGATAAAGTAGGAAGATGGTTAAAAGAATTTTTACACAACAGAAAACAGATAGTTATTGCAAACGACGAGAAATCGGATGGAGCCAAGGTAATATCCGGTGTGCCGCAAGGTACGGTGTTAGCTGCAATACTGTTTGTTATTATGATTGAAGACATAGACAATAATGTTAAGGATTCGGTATGTGAGTAGTTTCGCAGATGACACAAGAATAAGTAGAGAAATTACTTGTGATGAAGATAGGAACGCTCTACAAAGAGACCTTAACAAAGTATATGATTGGGCAGAGGTAAATAGGATGGTATTTAACTCTGATAAATTTGAATCAATAAAATTATGGAGACAGAGAAAGAAAGCTATATGCATATAGGGGACCTAATAATGAGCAATCACAAATAAGGAAGCAGTTAAAGACCTTGGTGTGATGATGAATAGGAACATGTTATGCAATGATCAAATAGCAATTCTGTTGGCAAAATGTAAAGCAAAAAATGGGAATGTTGTTACGGCACTTCCAAAACAAGAAAAGCTGAAAACACATGATTATGCTTTATAAAACATATGTTCGTAGTCCACTTGAATATTGCAATATGATATGGTACCCACACTATCAAAAGGATATTGCACAAATAGAGAGTGTACAAAGGTCCTTTACAGCTAGAATAGAAGAAGTTAAAGACCTTGACTACTGGGAAAGACTACAATCCTTAAAATTATATAGTTTAGAAAGGAGAAGAGAACGCTACATGATAATTCAGGCATGGAAACAGATAGAAGGAATAGCAGAAAATATCATGGAACTAAAAATATCAGAAAGAGCAAGCAGAGGTAGATTAATAGTGCCCAAAACTATACCAGGAAAAATAAGGAAAGCACACAGGACATTAATCCACTACGCACCAGCATCGATAATGCAGCGTCTATTCAATGCGTTGCCAGCTCATCTGAGGAATATATCAGGAGTGAGCGTAGATGTGTTTAAGAATAAGCTCGACAAATATCTAAACTGCATCCCAGACCATCCAAGATTGGAAGATGCAAAATATACCGGAAGATGTACTAGCAACTCTCTGGTAGACATTAGAGGTGCCTCACACTGAGGGACCTGGGGCAACCCGAACAAGATGTAAGGTAAGGTAAGGTAAGGTCAGGTTTTCATGCAAGAAATATTTGTTTCCATTTGAAATCTAATTCCTTTTTTTTATTGTATTTGAGAATATCTGTTATATGGCGGTCAATCTTTTTACCTTTACACCCAAATGCTCTTTTATATTCCCACCTTCATACCAGTCTATTTCAAATTCCTACTCTCACTTTACTTTTTCCATCAAAATACATAAACCTTTATAACGCGGAAAGCAATCAGGGAGCCAACTTTTGCCAGATGGCCCTTCCTTTATTTTTTCTGGTTTATTTTAGTTCAGTTGAACAATTTTAAATGGAAGGTTTTTATAACGTTTAAGGGATATTAGATTTGAAGGGAATGTTTTCAAAAGTTCTTTCTATCATGTATGTGAGTCTTTATCTTATTATTATATTATTTTTTTTTTTGTATATGCGAACAATAGAAATGTCCTGATAACCAAATTACTATTTCCCACCCCTATTTCATCCACAATATCTCTCTCTCTCTCTCTCTCTCTCTCTCTCTCTCTCTCTCTCTCTCTCTCTCTCTCTGTTCAAATTAAGGAGAGCTGGTTCTAATTTAAAACTCTCTAACGTCCTTTTCTTAAGTTAAGATATTCTTTTTAACTGAGCCTTTACGTGGTTGGGTAGTGGGTGGGATATCTATAGTGAAATTATTTGCCATTCTTTATTTATTATTGTTCAAGATTTGGAGACACTTCCACAGGAGGTACAAGGAGGACGAACAAGCCCTCAAAAAGATCATCGACGAAAACGTCAGCCCGCCGACCCAGACAAAAATATTAAGTTAATTATCTATTATAAACCGAAGAAGACGAGCAGCCTGGTGATGAGAAACAACCCTTCGGCGCCCCTGCAGGATCCCTTGAAGAAGACGAGTGTGGTCTACCGTTACACATGCCCCGTCCGAGGATGCCTCGGCAAATACGTCGGTATGACCTCCATGCGTTTCTCCAGCGATCTCCTGCCACGCTCAAGAAGGAGCCATCTTCAACCCACGCCAGGACTGCTCATAACAAACGGATAAAGAGAAATGATATTATTCCTAATATCGAAATAAAATAAGACCAGACAACGGATCCCCGACGTCTGCGCTCCTAGAAGCCCTCCATATAGGCAAGGAGAAACCAAATCTTAACATCACCCAAGAAACGTTTCTTCTTCCCACCGCCGCCCGGGAGAGCAACGAACGACCCCCCGACAATACCAGATAATCAGGAGCCCCCACGGGATGACAGGATTCCTGCTACGGACGGAATTCCTGTCGTTCATCCCAGGCACAACTACTGTGGCGCTCGCACGAGAGAATCCCCGAGACCTTCGAGGCGAGATCCACGACTTCGTCCAAGACCGGCCCGACCAATGAGAATGCAACTCTAGGTCCGTTGCCGCTATAAATACCGCCCCAGACTTTCTTGCTACAGTCTTCAAACGACTCGTCCGAGGATGACCTGCGGAGAAGCGTCGAAACGTTACGTAAATAGAATTATACCAGCTTTTTTTTTTTTTTATACCAGCACCAACTACCAGCCCTTAAACCGAAGACGAACCCGGCACCGAACTGAACTACGCCTACGGAATAATACCAGCACTGATGACGACCCCTGCTTGAACTGGACCTGATATACTGTTCCAATAAAAGATTACCTTCAGCATTTATGATTTTTGAAAATTCCCAATATGAATATTGGTGAGTTACTCAGAAACACCTCGTGAGCCTGAGAAGCGAATTGTAAGGAAAATAGAAAAAAAACAATATATAAAATCAACTCGCTTAATTCTGCCATTCTTTTTAACAGTATTTGCCTAAAAGAGGGTCTTCTACCAAATTAATAATAATAATATAATCCACATGTGTCCTCTACCGTTTATAGTCTACTTTTCCTATTGATATAATCTTGTTTACAAAAACACTGCTATTTTTCAAGGAATTTTACCTTAATTAACAACCATATATTCTAAAAAAATTAAAATTAGTTTAAGTTACAAAATTGTAATATACAAAACTAAATATATCCACTCCTACAATTTAATCCTTTAGTATACTCAAAAACAAATGAAACGCAAAGTCCTTCCAGCAAAGAAACCGTCTCTAAAACAAGAGAAAGTGAGAGAGAAATCTCAGGTACAATTCGAGGCTGAAATAACCTTGGAAGCGAAAAGACCTGGAATGTAATAACATAAGACACTACTCTCTCTCTCTCTCTCTCTCTCTCTCTCTCTCTCTCTCTCTCTCTCTCTCTCTCTCTCAGGTCTTGAGAACGTTTGCACGCTCTTGGCTCCATGGAAGCCTTGACGGAGAGAGAGAGAGAGAGAGAGAGAAAGGCTGCAGCAACAGTCAAAAGGAGAAAAATCAAAAGTGTAATCCAGCATGCAATTGTTTTGCGAGAGAGAG
>NC_087200.1:213251101-213258601 GCF_015104395.2 Macrobrachium nipponense
ATATATATATATATATCTATATTATCATAAATATATATATCTATCTATATATATATATATATATATATATATATATATATATATATATATATACAATCTTTGAGTGTGCTCATTAAACATATTAAATTGTAAAAAATGTGAAACCTAGACATCTCATTTCAACTAAGCTCAAATTGCCCAAAATCCTGTTCACGCCTGAAATGAGAACAATTGATTATTTTTCCTGTAGTGTGCATACGAAATGACATTAGCAGAAGCTCGTAGGCGGAAAATTTAACAGCAAGGTGACTTCGCATGCATATTTAACAAGCAAGTAATCAAGCTGCTAACGAGTGTCATAAAGTTTGTAGACAATACTCATAATTCATTTATTCATTCATACATACGCTTATGACGATCTGAGAATTATATCAGCCAAAAAATGTGGCCTTTCCACCAAGGACACGTCGACAAAAGTTGCAAACTGCATTTCAAATAACTTTGGTCAATCTACTATTTTCGTAGCTTGTGATTAATGGTTTCAGTCTTAGGGGTTGTATGATAGTGTTTTCTAGCTAATTGAAGCTAATTGAAGTAAAGATGAAGCCTCTTCTTATGGAAATATCCCACTGGGTCATTGATTTGAAATTCAAGCTCCCAAAGAATATGGTGTGAATTTGAAGAAGTAAAAGAAACTAACGGAAATACAAAGCAGTTCACTTATTAGAAAAGGGCAAATAAATTAAAGTCGATAGATAAATAGATAAAAGTATAAGTAAATCGTGAAACATGAAAAAAGGCAATTAAAATCACAGTTTATCTTAATTAAAAAAGTCTAAGTATAACCGAGAGAGATAAATCTACGATAATATGTATTTTTGAAAGACTATGCCTGGGAACATTTCTCATTCATCTGCATTGCTTTGTACTTTAATGTTTTGTACATACAGAAAAGCTGAATAGAGAGAGTCGCGAGAACTGAGAAAGGGGAACAGGAAATTCCGAGAATAATTCAAAACGGTTGAATCAAAAGAAAAGTTCTCAGCAAGAAGGGTGGAGTTTTTGCATGAGCTGTTATGACTCAACTTTCTCTTTAGAAACTTCGATGAAAGGAAGGGACTCTCTCTCTCTCTCTCTCTCTCTCTCTCTCTCTCTCTCTCTCTCTCTCTCTCTCAGAGAGGGCTATTGAAACAAGCACCGTTATAATTACTCCGATTAGAAACTAATAAAATATCAAATTGAATATAAATAGATAATAAAGCTTCCAAAGAATAGTATGGAGTTCATTAGAAAGAAGTGACAGAAGGGAATGGAAAAACACAGATATAAGAGATCAGTTATGAAAAAGTAAAAGTAAAATAGAAAATTAACTAATAAATTGATGAAAAAAAGTTGCAATTGCTTCCTTCACCATGTTTACGTGAATGTTCTCTCCAGTTCCGTCCCAGATCCATAACTAGCCAATGCTCGATATGTCCCTTGCGTATTTCATCAAACTTTTGATCTTCAATCGCAGTACCAGCGTTTTTATAGCCTTTTGAAGTTGTGTTGACCGTGTGACTTTCTTTCTAGTGTAGATGTCAGCTTTTCTTCAATCGGTCTCCCAATATTTGGCAAACTTTTGCAGAACGATGCTGATAGAAAAACACGGTATTTTCAATGTTTGAAGGAGCCGTCTTTCATAGAGTCACCTCGTTTAATTTCTTATTGGGATACATTTACTGCCACATAAATGGTCTCACTTCTCTTCGTTAGTTACATATTTCATCTTCCGGTAAATCATTTCCTTGGCATATTCGTTGAATTTATTTTAATCAATGTAGCTTCCTATTGAAGAAAGGGATTTTTAGCCAAGACTAAGATATGTGTGATAATTACATTTTCTTACCTGTAAAACATTTCCTGTGCATATTCATTTTTATTTCTCTCGATATAGCTTCCAACTGCATAATATCTACTTAACCAGTGTTAAGGTATATGTGAGACTGTCATTTCATTGACAGGGGTTGAAGGACCTACCTACAAATATATAACAAATCAGTCTCAACATTACCTTTTACTCGCTTAATGTCTGACGAAAGAGTTAGAACCATTTGAAGGTCAAGAGAAATAGGTTTGATGATGAAGATATTTAACTGTAGAATTCAAAAGACAAATGCAGATCTAGTAATTCCCTGGTAAAATTCTGTATTTGAACAGACACATTAAAAAACTGCAAAATAAGGAATGTTAAATGAAAAAAAAAAAAGAATTTTTTATAGTTTTTGTTTCATTTAAACAAACAAAACTTCCGAGTGAATTATGGGTTTTCATTAGTTGGTCATATAAACCTACAGTTTTGGATGTGTTATGAATTTTTGAATAAAAGATAATATAATCATGTAGTAAAAGTAGGTTACAATGCACAGCCTAAACTAGACGAATAATATCAAATCTGACCGGTTTTGTAACCCTTTAGAAAAGAAGCTAAAAGTACAGCAGATGGATATTTACTCTCACTTACCTTCTCCAAACGTAACGTCTGTCATCTCGACGATTAATGGGAAATATACTTATCACAAACCAGTTTTCAAAACGTATGATCTCCAAGTCTTGACAGTTGTAGTCCGCGAGGCGACCTCTCTTCGCTGGCTTCCACAAACATCAACATAGAAATTTGTGGATTCTACAAACAAAACTGTATGATTACAAGAACTTCGTGTGGACACATCAGTGAAACCTACTAACGCATACAAACTCCTAGCTTCGAGTAGCCGGACAAAAGGTCAGCGAAGGTTCTTTCTTGAAGGCCCCAAGAAAAGGATATATTTTGTGATGGACCATCAGGATATACGGTTTGGTTTCAATGGATTTTGTAATTGCCTTTTTTTCGTCATTTAGCATCTTGGCCATCAATAAATCTGTAGAGTTAACTGAAATTAGTATATAAAAATGGCTTGAAGAAATAATGGCTTTGAAGTGGGACTGTTAGAAATAAAGTGTAATTAGTTATTGTAATAGGCATTCACGTATTCTTACTTAGTACTTTGGCCATAAGGGAGTGTACTACATAGAGCGGAGGTTTATATATCAAACTGCAAACACCGAAGGCTCTTTTCGAGAAGGCTCCAATGAAGCAATATATTTTCAGTAGGAACGATGAGAAAATAAGGCTTAAATAGATATTATAAAGGGATTTATTGTAACCTTAATCAGTATTAACTGAACTAAGTATATATTGAGCCCAGTACCTGTGAATTTGCGATCATTCTTAATAATGTCTTCTAATTTTCGTATTTTGGTAATATAGTAATATTCGTGGCACTGAACACTTAACGAGAGAGAGAGAGAGAGAGAGAGAGAGAGAGCCTTACCTTACCTTACCTTACAGACCTTACATCTTGTTCGGGTTGCCCCAGGTCCCTCAGTGTGATGCACCTCTAATGTCTACCAGAGAGTTGCTAGTACATCTTCCGGTATATTTTGCATCTTCCAATCTTGGATGGTCTGGGATGCAGTTTAGATATTTGTCGAGCTTATTCTTAAACACATCTACGCTCACTCCTGATATATTCCTCAGATGAGCTGGCAACGCATTGAATAGACGCTGCATTATCGATGCTGGTGCGTAGTGGATTAATGTCCTGTGTCTTTCCTTATTTTTCCTGGTATAGTTTTGGGCACTATTAATCTACCTCTGCTTGCTCTTTCTGATATTTTTAGTTTCCATGATATTTTCTGTTATTCCTTCTATCTGTTTCCATGCCTGAATTATCATGTAGCGTTCTCTTCTTCTCCTTTCTAGACTATATAATTTTAAGAATTGTAGTCTTTCCCAGTAGTCAAGGTCTTTAACTTCTTGCTATTCTAGCTGTAAAGGACCTTTGTACACTCTCTATTTGTGCAATATCCTTTTGATAGTGTGGGTACCATATCATATGCAATATTGCAAGTGGACTACGAACATATGTTTTATAAGCATAATCATGTGTTCAGCTTTCTTGTTTGAAGTGCCGTAACAACATTCCCATTTTTGCTTTACATTTGCCAACGAGAGTTGCTATTTGATCATTGCATAACATGTTCCTATTCATCATCACACCAACGGTCTTTAACTGCTTCCTTATTTGTGTGATTGTCTCATTATTATGGTCCCTTATATGCATATAGCTTTCTTTCTCTGTCTCCATAATTTATTGATTCAAATTTATCAGAGTTAAATACCATCCTATTTACCTCTGCCCATCATATACTTTGTTAAGGTCTCTTTGTAGAGCGTTCCTATCTTCATCACAAGTAATTTCTCTACTTATTCTTGTGTCATCTGCGAAACTACTCACTACCGAATCCTTAACATTATTGTCTATGTCTTCAAATCATAATAACAAACAGTATTGCAGCTAACACCGTACCTTGCGGCACACCGGATATTACCTTGGCTTCATCCGATTTCGTCGTCGTTTGCAATAACTATCTGTTTTCTGTTGTGTAAAAATTCTTTTAACCATCTTCCTACTTTATCCACGATATTGTGTTTTCTAATTTTCTTCGCTAATAATATTATGGCTCTACTTTATCAAAAGCTTTTGCAAAGTCTAAATAAACACATCTGTTTCATTTCCGCTTTTCATATTTTTGAATATGTTCTCACGTGGACTAACAGTTGGGTTTGTGTACTTTTTCTTCCGGGTACGAACCATGTTGTCCTTTATTAAACAAATTATTTTTTATTAAATGTTTCATAATATTTTTCTTCATTACCCTTTCATACACTTTCATAATATGTGATGTTAGACTCACAGGGCCTATAATTACTTGCCTTCTAGTCTTGATCCACTTTTGAAAGTAGGGGTAATATATGCTAATTTGTGCTCATCATAAATCTTGCCTGTATCTACACTTTGTCTTAATAATATTGCAAGTGGCTTTGCGATAGAATGAACTACTTTCTTTAACAAAATAGCAGGAATTCCATCAGGCCCTGCAGCAGCTCCATTTTTAATTTCATTAATAGCTGCACAATATCAGCTTCATTAATATATTATGTCAGCTAAATATTCACTATTTTCATCCCTTACTTCTATATCATTATCTTCATTATCTATTCTAGGGTGAATTCTCTCTTATATCGTTCTGCCAGTATGTTGCAAATTTCCTTTTTTCATTCGTTAATCTCCCTTCAATTCTTAGAGGGCCTATTTCTATTCTTCTTTTATTCATCTTCTTCGCATATGAGTATAATAGTTTGGGATTTGCTTGATATTTAATAGGGTTTTTTCTTCCAAAGTCCCGTTTTTCATTTTCTTTTGATTGTATAATCTTTTGTTCTGCATTTTCTATCTTACTTTTTAGTTCTATAACTTTCCATGCTTTTTTTTTGCTAGAACCTTTTTTCCACTTTCTGATTTTCTGAAACAAGATCCTTCTGTCTCTTGGTATGCATGACTGATGTTTACTTTTCTTCTTCGGTATATATTTAATCCACTATTTTTCTCTAATATTTTATATAATATCTCCGTATTTACCTTTATGTCATCACTTACGAAAATATTATCCCAATCTTTGTTTAATTCTTCATTTATTTCTGACATTTTATATTTTTTACTGTAGAAGTTGTATTTTTTCCATATCCTTCCCACTTTTTCATTTCTTGCTTATCTCTGTTTTCACTTGCTTTGGAATGGACTGTTACTTCTATGACCATTATGGTCTGAAATACTCGCATTATAAACTATTATTCTTTAACATAATCATCTCGTTCACAAATACTAGGTCTAAAGTATTTTCCTTTCTTGTTGGCAGGTGATTTATTTTTTTTGAATGTTGTATTTCTAGTAGCATATCTAATAGCTTTTCGAATTGCCTCTTATCTTCTGCACTACTATTACTCTCTTTTTTATATGTATAAGTACATCCACAATCTCCTATTCGTTCTTTCCAGTCTACAAAAGGAAAGTTGAAGTCTCCAGAATAGGAGAATAGTCCAGTCCTTGTGATTTCTACATATATCATCCAATTTTTCTATTATTAAGTCAAACTCTTTAGTATTAGGAGGTCTATATATTACTATGTTCATTAATTTTCAGATTCAAATTCTACCGCTATTAGTTCACATTCTGAGTTACTATATTTCTCATATATTTTTTTTCCTTGTTTTTTGTCTTTTTCCCATATATTGCGGTTCCCCCTTGATTCCTATTTTTCTATCTGATCTATAAGTTTGAAACCCTTTTATTTGATCATCATTCCCAGTCTCTTGGGAATACCAGGTTTCATTATATTCATTATATCTATTTTTCTTTTCAATTTGGGTTAGTTCTTCTAAGTACTCTATTTTTCTTTTTGAGTTACTCGTAACTAAACCCTGCGCATTCATCACTATGATGGTTTGCGTGTTTTCTCCTTCATTTATATTGGTAATAATAAGGATTTTCCCATGTCTCTTTCCTGTTCTGGTATGTTGTTCTTTTTTTTTCATTTCCAGAAATTCTGACATTAAAAAATCCAACTTTTCCATAATATTTGTTCTTCCTTCATCATAATTATTCATTTTGTGTCTGAATCTGCAATTTTCTCCATATCTGCAATATCCCCTTGCATAATAAAAAACAGTTATTATCTCTTGAGTAGAATCTTGGAGCTGATTGCATTGAAATTTTTTGCTGGCACCTCTGCATATCTCGTTGATGGCTTGCTTTTTTCTTTTACCTGATATTCTTCATCCTCTCTTTATTTGTTTCTTTCTTATTTTGGATTTTTATTGCTTGATTGGTTATTTATTTGATTATTTTTCATGGCTACAGGGTGCATATATTTACATTTTTTGTCTCGAACTTACATCCTTTACCTTCTTTTAGGTTTTTGCATATTTTTGGATGTAGATCTCTGCAATCATCCTCATTATCCATCTAAGTATGCACATTTACCATATATTTCATAGTTGTGACATACCTAGGAGTGTTTGTAGTAACATTTTTTCTCCATATCTGCAATTCCCCTCTTTCAAAAGGTTGCAGACTTTTGTCTTTTTGTATATTTTTTCCTCTTTCCGTCATTGTGTAGATCTGGGTAGAGCCTCTTCGGCTTTTTATTTTCTTTGTTGCTGTCATATCGTAATTTATTTCTTCGTAGGTATGCTGCTTTATAGCCTCATATGTAGTATCAATGAGTATCTCTGCATCCATACTTTTATCTTGTTCTTTGTTTCCTTCTCTCTGTCATTTCAGTTTTGTTTACTTCTCTTACGTTTTCCTCTTCTTCTTACTTCTTCTTCTCTTCCTTCTTCTTCTTCTTCGTAATTTAATAGCGAAAGTGAGTTTCCCGATATTCGTGTGGAGGTAAACCATATGAAAACACGTTTTCCTATAATCTCATTTTCTGCTTATGGCGAAGGGATATTTCTTATTTTCACTCAAATTTAACTATATTTCATACTACGAACTTCAGAGGTCAGCTGTTAATTTTTATCAAACTATCATTTTTTTTTTTACTTTGACGCTTTGGAACATCGATCATAGGTTAGAACGTTTGCTAGTAAAAAGT
>NC_087200.1:213263601-213303601 GCF_015104395.2 Macrobrachium nipponense
ATTGACAAACTAGAACGAGAGAACATTGCCTTCTATTTTGCCACATCTTAAATTGCGTAATCGATGCACTTTTTCCCTCCGAGAAGTAGAATATTTATACGAGAGATCTTCATCACTGGATAGGGGTTCGCGCCTCAAAGATCAATTTACACAAACATAACATAAAAAGAAAAATCTAATTCCCATTAAAGAAAACTATAAAAAAATAATAAAACACACACACAGACATAAAAACAAATTATTAAAAAGTAGAAATAAAAACACAAAAACCATCCAAAACGAAGGGTTTGTGTAGTCTGTGAGAGCTCACTAACCAAAGACATACTAAGCCTGTGGTTCCATTTGCTTAGAAGACCGTGATAAGAACAATGATAAAAGGGCAATTCTTGCAACTTTCTGTATCACGTCTATCTCTTTCCTTGGGGAGGTAAAACCGTTATTTATCCCTTTCAGTATCAATCAAGGTTGTCTGATGAAAGAAAGTTTCGCCATCTGTCACAGCAGAGAGCCAAGTCGTGATAGGACCTGGCAGGGTTCCGATGGCATGTGTTGAACAAAACACGCTCTGATAGTTTTAGAAGGGTTTCGTATTTCTTTGTTCCGCTGATAAAAGTTACTGTTTACTCAATGCTTCGAATTTGTTTAAATTCAATTTCTTTCTTACTGTAATGGATACTCTACAACTGAATTTAAATTTATTTTAAAATCTACTTTATCTTTTACAATTTTGTTATATATAGATATATATATATATATATATATATATATATGTATATATATATATATATATTATATATATATATATATATATATATATATATATATATATATATATATATATATATATATATATATATATATATATATATATATATATATATATATATATACATATATATATATATATATATATATATATATATATATATATTAACATATATATATATATATATATATATATATATATATTATATATATATATATATATATATATATATATTACTAGACACTCTACATGTTCATTAATGAACGAATATAATCAATATTTAATCAGAAGACGATAATTAACAATAATCAACTCGCGATTTTAGAATGATTAACGTTACCGATTTCACTTTACTGTTGGCGAAAAAAGAATGATCAAATCCAGTGGGAGAAGTCGTAAACGTCCTGTAGTTTGAAGCCTCTGTTAATGAGAAACGGGAGGAGGAAGACCTGTCTCATTTCATTCGGTGGACTTTTTCTTATGCCTCAACAAAGCACAGGTTGATTGCCATAGTCACAAGTCTTCCTCTTATGATGGAAAGCAGTAGTACCTCTTTATTCCTAAATGTTAATAATTTTCTGAAATTGCTATATATTTATTTGTTAATTAATTATTTTATCTATTTGTTTGTTAATCTACGTTTTCCTTATCTCATAACTGATCCATTCTTTATGTATCTCCTGTTACTTTCTGTTACTTATTCCGAATGAACACCATATTCCCTGGATTCTTGAAGTTGAAGTCAGTGGCCCCTGTGGTGGGCTTGTTCTATGTAGGAATACGGTTCATCTCTCTCTCTCTCTCTCTCTCTCTCTCTCTCTCTCTCTCTCTCACACACACACACACACACACACACAAACACACATACCCACACAGTAGGGTAGCGCCGTCAGTGCACCTCATGTGGTGTACTTTAGCCCCTAACCACATCTGCTGCGTAGCCTTTTATTTGGTGTACAATACTAGATATAATTTCCAGTTGCAACTTCGGTATTTTCTTCTAATGAACCCTTTAGATCTTTGTACTTAATTTCCTCTATTTTCTGAATCACTTTATCTTCCTGCCCTAACATTCAAAGCCCCTCTTTATGGTTTTAAGGTCTTCAGAGCTGAAAGTGCCCCAAGCTAAGATATCCTAAATTAAATAAGCCTTTTATTCCATTTATCATTTTACTCCATTTTAATTTTAGATGGTTACAAATCACCACAATTCACTTTCTGCAGTCAGCCTTCGACATTTGTCCGGTTATAACATGAACTGATACTTTGCTGTCATCTTAGAGGCAATACATCAAATCATCTTTTCTTCTACCCGGCTCTGAGGTCAGGGAGGTGCCAACTGCCTGGCACTGAACTTGTTGGATTTATTGAGAGGCTGAAGCTTGGCACTTGTGTTCCTCCCTTCATTTTTAATGTCTCTTCACACACACACACACCAAATCTCTGGGGATTCCTGCGGGATTGGTGTTGTAGCATGTATATATATGTACATACATATATGCGGAGGTCTGAGCAAACTTTAATATGGTGTATGACCAAAATACTTCTTAATTAAGCAAAATATTTTTTAATGTTGTGTCTATTTATGATCTTATTCCCAACTGGCATAAGGGGGGAAATATATACTTTTTTCCATATACGAAAATCCAATAGAATTTGTATTGTTAGATATATTTATTTATTCTTATTTAGTATCACTTAAGTTTTTTACTATGATCTTTTCCATATAAGTATATGGTTATATGTTATTCTCTCTCTCTCTCTCTCTCTCTCTCTCTCTCGCTCTCTCTCTCTCTCTCTCTCTCTCTCTCTCTCTCTCTCTATTTTCTATATATATATATATATATATATATATATATATATATATATATATATATATATATATATATTATATATATATATATATATACTATATATATATAAATCATTATATATATATATATATATATATATATATATATTATATATATTAACAACACTGGTATAATTATGAAAATAAACAACTATGACGAAAGGTTAAATGTAATAATAAAGGAAATTAAAATATTTAATGGAGCTTGCTTTAGGTTTCACTCTAACTAAAAGTAGAACCCAGGTCTCGAGGGCAGCTCTGAAAAATCCAAAGGGGAATCAATATCCAGTAAAAGTTAGAGACATTATTCATTATGACGGGAATGTGACCAGTTTGGCATAATACTTCTTTCAAGGCTGACATTTCGATTTGGGAGAAGACGAAAGATTGAGTGGGAATTGTGTATTCTGGTCTCTTAATTCATTAGCAAAGGATTCTCTCATTTGCTATTTCAGTAGAGACTATAAAAGTAGATACAGCTGTAAAAGGGTCAGTACGAATCATCATTTTATTTCATTTCATGAAATTTAGCATACCAAGCCAAGCACTGCGGTACGTTTGGCCAATCGGCCCTCCAGACAGTGAAAAGAGGAGTTGGAGTGGTTGGACAGCAAAGTTGATAGATCCAGAATTGTCTAAAAGAGGAATTGGGAGAAGTTTGAAGAACGGAAGTAGGAATGGAGGTACTCGAAGAAGAAGAAACTATCATAAACTATTCTTAGTCACTACTAACAGACTCTTCACAAACAGTAGGATGCAGCCGTTTCCCTTAATAAAAGTAATATAAAGATCAGGGTCACAGGTCTAGAAGTAGATCTATAACAAAGATCCAATTAATGCTTACCTGTGACAGATGGAATATGTTCGCAAATTTCTGTAAAAGTTTGTTTATTTGCTTTCATTTATTCCCTGAATAAAAGCCAACACTCATCTAATGTACGAATAAGGTCATAAAAATATACGATTACGTAAGTCTTTAGAATTATAATCAATATTAATTATCAATGAATATGGATTATAATCCATTATATATATATATATATATATATATAATATATATATATATCATATATATATATATATATATATATATATATATATAGATTTGAAAGTTATAAATAAATTCTAAAATAACCGACTTCCACTGCCAAGAACTCTCTCTCTCTCTCTCTCTCTCTCCTCTCCTCTCTCTCTCTCTCTCTCTCTCTCTCTCTCTCTCTCTCTCTCTCTCTCTCTCTCTCTCCTGGGCGAAAATGATAAAAGAAACCTTCAAAATAGAGGCAAAAAAAATAACTGTAAATCAGGAGAGAACGTTACGGAGAAAGGTGTGCTGGGGAAGGATGAGCCGAAGGAGAAAGCTATTAAGCTCTCTTCTGGTTCTAAGAGAAGGTCTTTTCGAAATAAGTGATGAAAAAATAATTGTTCTTTATTTCACGTTCCTTGATTTAATCTACATATCTCGCATAGAGAGAGAGAGAGAGAGAGAGAGAGAGAGAGAGAGAGAGAGAGAGATTCCATAATGCACGTTTTCTGTCACAGGTAATTTTCACTTCGAAAGTCGGTGAGTATTTGATGATCTATTTATTTATTAATCTGCTCAATTATTTTGTTTCTGCTAATAACCAACCTCGATTTTCTGATTTCCTAGTACCTTATCTAACTCTTTTCAAATGCACACCATATTTCAAGTCATGTATAATAAAATACACAACTATTATTCGTCCAATACTCAAGCCACACACATACCTCTAGATTGTTATTCACAGGTATACATAGACGATAAGGAAGGGTAACAGAGCTCTCTGCGATTGTCAGTATGCTAATAAAAACTTCACGTTTTATCTACAGTTATGCTTGCTAAGGTACGAATCAAAATGAACACTTATTTTCGTTTGCATTAAAGTAACTGAGAGCTGAAATACAGTTAAGGCTCCTTCACAAGAACTAGTTAACTGGCAATCAATTATTATAGGTAGAAAGCACTTAACAGAAAACACACGTAAAAATATATATACTATTTAATACCACTTACAACTACAATGTTTGAAAGCTTCGACCACTGCTATCGATTCGGACACCATTAATACAGGTACAGTGTAAATACTTGTTCGCATTCGGTAAACGCGAAAGGATTTGCATTGCAAATGGAACTGAGCCTTTCTCTCTGGACAGAACATGCGAAGCGTTATGCCATCCGTACGGAGTCGTTATCCACTGTATCAATTTTCAATTGCAATTGCAAATTCAGATGTTTAAAACATTCCTTTATGTTTTCGTCAAATGAACAGTTACTCCCCAGTATGCAGACACAACGAGAATTTTTGTATCAAGAAATGTAGTGTCTGATACTACAATGCAACTCATTGTAGAGCTTTGTAATATCTCATACTGCAAAGATACGATTTGTGTGGGAATCAATATATAAATGGGCAGATATACGTGTTCAATGTGTGCCGGTAACGTATTTTTTGGCATTCTGTATTTTTATTTAAATGCAATTTTTTCCACTTTGCCTTAAACAATTTTTTTTTCTCTCTCTTTTTGCCTCAAATGGCCGAGGTATCTTTTTGGAGCTTGTTTAGAACTTCATTGGTATTCTGACTTCTGACTCATGCAAGTAATAGAATAATATAATAATAAATAATAAATATAATAATAATACATAATAATAATATTAATAATAAAAATAATAACAATAATATAATAGAAGCAGACCCTCTCTTACGAATACATTTATTAAAAGTATGGCTACTTCAGCATCGTTACCTGTTAGAGATTCTTCTCCTTTTCCGATTGCGGCCTTGTTTCCGAGGTACGTAGACAGGCTTGTGGGACGCCTAGTTTGAGGTCATGATCAAATACAGTCAAAATTGGTGTATATACTTAATTACAGATAAAGTGTGATACCATAGTCATCAGGTCCATTACCGATAAATATAGTATAAATCCCTCTCTCTTCTCTCTCTCTCTCTCTCTCTCTCTCTCTCTCTCTCTCTCTCTCTCTCTCTCTCTTTCTGCAGCAGGCGAGAGAGAGAGAGAGAGAGAAAGAGAGAGAGAGAAGAGAGATATCGTTAATGACTTTGATGACTATGGTATCATACTTTTATCTGTAAAATTCAAATATATACACCAATTATGAACTGTAATTTGTCAGGACCCCCATAGGACGCTCTAAGTAGCACGGTAAAAGCCGCTATTCGGCAATATAGAGAAAATCTCTACAGTAACGTTGCTGATTATCCATTACTTTTAATAAAAAAATAATAATAATGATGAATTGCGACATTTTCTATACATTACATTTTATGTGCTAAATTGACCGCCTTCTGACATCCTGAATATAAAGAACTTTCTACTTTCGTCGCTCTAAAAGGTCAGAACAGGATGAAGGATTCCTAAAAGAATATCAAGACAAGGCCTCACAGTCTAAAATAGATTCCTCTGCATTAGAATTCCGTTCTAAAAAAAAACTGAACTCTATTCATCATCACGATGCTAGCTTCTTAAGAGAGTTTAATTTTTCATTCACATAAACACACACGCGCTCACTTTAAGATGTACTATATATATCTGGGGGTCCAGCCTTTCAGCTGAAAAATTAACGATTGAAATAATATGGGATATTTTATTTTCTTTCCTCGTGAACTCAGGATGTAATGAATAAAGCAGCCGTTGCTATGGCATAATTTATCATTTTATATTAGATCGTTAAACAAAGCAACACATTCTTGGCATTTAAACTGTAAGAGTAAAATTCATACTTAGGGTTTTGTTTTTTTTCAGATGTCTTTCATAAAATGTCACCTATTTTGGTAAAATCTTAAATACGCTCCGGCAATACCATGTATTGCACGGTGAGATCCTGTTTATTGCTTGATTATATTTCCTTAAAAAGAAAAAAAAAAACCCCCATTTTTACATCTGAGGAATCGTTTATTTCTCGGAGTTTTCTTCCCACAAACACCACTGTATGTTTCCGAATGATGGATTAATTTTTTTATGCAAAATCTATTGAAATGTAAGTAAATTACATAATAGAAGGACATATTCTACACCTTACTTTCTAAATGTCTACCTTATATCCCTCTCTTTAAACGCTCCCCACGACAGTCGACTAAATATCAAATACCCATTTCAGTGCTATGGGCAAACAGAGACAAAAACAAGTTTGAACGGAAATCGTATATAAAGATTTTTGGGGTTTTTGGTATCATATATTGATACAATATAATTCAAAGCCTTTCCGTCCTATATTATATACTTTTCTTTTTACTTTTATCCATACACTTGCATTACAGTTAAAGACTTAATTTTTTTTCTCTTGCATATAAAGTTCCAAGTCGCTTTTTTATGAGACATTTAAACTTTCCCTTTTCACTTTTCTCACTTTTCTGTAAATTCGGAATTTGCGTACTTCCTCATAACACCGTCCGCGCATTTTCTGATTGGATTGTTTTTTTCCAATACATTTTCAGGGATTACCGCCGTAAAAAGACTAGGATTTATTCGCCTATGACATATTGCTAACGAACGAGCAAAGTTCCTGCTTAAAAGTTCATGTTTAAATTAATGATATTTTCTGTTGTTATCTTGAAGAGTCCTGCTTTCCAGTTCAATTCTAAAGCTGTAATTTTTTTTTATCTTTGTATCATACTAAGCTTACTTTTTTCTAGTACTACTGGTAATTGTAGGACGTTTTATTTATAAAATAAACCATTACTACTGAAATCCAATTCATTGAAAATGAAATGGATCTTTACTGCATTATTTTACCAATCCTAGAAATTGTTGACATCGTAATATTGCCGAAAGGAGCTGATAATTTTATTCTCTTTTTATTTTCTCCATTTCAAAGCGAACAAATAGTTTAATACAATTTAAAGATAAAAAAAGCGCATTTTCCTCTATATTCCAACACTCATACATCTTCACACTAATGTTTAACAGAAACTTAAATTTTCCACCTAAATATTTGTAGTGATATGTTTTGCAGTAGTTTTGTCCACCTACATTATCTAATTTACCTGCAGTATGCCAGGGAAGGATTTCACAACTTTTGTTGGAAGAAAAGGTCGCGTGTGAAGCTTCCAAAGTAGTTGCGTCCCATTTTTCGCGTTCTTCAACTTTTTATACTTCTAAATATTTCCATGGTGTATTTGTGTACAGAGAGAAGAGAGAGGAGATAGAGAGAGATAGAAGAGGAGGAGAGAGAGAGAGATAGGAGAGAACACTTTAATAATCCTCCACGCAATTTCCGAGCAAATAAATGTCATGAACTTCAAGAAAACGTGAGAAGGATTTGTAGAATATACAGCCATAGTCATTGCCTTTTGTGAAAAGATTAAAGAAAATAATGCATTAAGTCTTTCCCAGCAATAAGGCGAATTTATTCCCTGGTATTTTTGAAATTCTTTTCTAAATCTTGTTTTTCCTGGTGTTTTTTACAATTGTATTTTCCTTTATATTTGTTCTTTGTTTTTTCCGCTGTTTATAATATTGCATACTTCCTTTTCTATTCCCCTCTGACTTAAAGGATTTTTTTTATATCTTTGAAGGCTTCGATATCTTTTCTTACTATTTCGTATTTTTGAAAGCCTTCTTTTTCATTTTCTATGCTTTTTATTCGTCTTATATTCTTGTCTTTCTTTTATGTACGCATGCAACATATTTCGTTAAGTCTTTTATCAAGATATGTTAAAGGAGTGTGGTTGATTCTTCAGCTGTTTTCTACTTATGGTCTTTTGCTTAAACCTGGGCCAGGATCTATTTAGATCGCCAAACTTGTTCTTGTTATACTAACTAGACACTTTCACGTGGCTTTAAAATGGTTTTTTACTACTTTCCAAATGCATCATACACCATCTGGAAATAACAATAACTCCATACTCCGTGGAAGCCATTTGTTTATCCCTTTAACTCCACTTCACAAATATCACATCCGTGTTTTAGCATCACTATTTCGGTCTGAAAATAATTTTGATATTTATGCGCGTATCCATTATACAAATTATATCTCTCATCATATTTGTTCACAGGTACTTTCGCTAGAGCACAAATGCAGATGTTATATTAGATTTAATTTTGCTATTTTTTTAGTTATCTTAGCCACTTTTCGGGGGGGGGGGGGAAGAGAGTTGCGCTCCTCGCACATTTATGCATATCTCTTAATAAAATGACTTTAAAACGACAACTAAGTTCATTAATTTAAATAAAGATCCTTTTCCTTTAGCGCAAACGCACTACTTATATTATTCCTTTTTTGATATATTAACATATTTTTCAATGGGATAAGGTTGTGTTATAGGCTATGAAGAGGAAACCCTTTCATATGTATCTGATTTTTCCTGTGGTCGTCTTTTCTGAACCACCACAACTGAACCCCACTCTGTAGTCTTAGTTCCCATCTCTGAGGAGCCTTTGACCCAGGCCTCACCTGGGTCACTTGTTTGCTTTCTTCCTTACCACGGAAACTTTCGAATCTTTTTGTATTTTTTGCCTAATTTTTTTCTTGGTGTTCACTATTGGTGCAATGTTGTTTACGAATATTAAACTTTGTTTTATATTTCAGTGGTTTTATATACTATATTATATATATATATAGTATAGTATATATATATATTACATAAATATATATATATATATTATACCATATATATATATATATATATATATATATATATAGTATATTATAGTATATATTATTTTTAAATAATTTATATATATATATATATATATATATATATATATATATATATATTATACTATATATATCTTTATACATTATATATATATATATATATATATATATATATATATATATATATAATATACTATAATATATATGTATGAATTTTTTTGTTTCAATATTCTTTAATTGAATTAATTGTAAGTCCTCTGCTGATGATGACTGTCTCTTCTCTGAAAAAGTTGCATGGTTCTTTAAAGGTTCCAAATGAGCGTACGTGCGTGCGAGTTGTGTGGTGTTTTGTGTGTGCGTATGTGCGCCTGTGTGAGAGAAGATATAAGAGAGAGAGGTAGAGAGAGAGAGAGAGATAGAGAGAGAAGAAAGAGAGGGTGTTTCAATTTGTTTATTTCTTATAAAACGGAAAAAGATTGGATTGATCGTATTCCGAATCTTCAAGAAAGTTTTAAACGCTCCATTGCGAGTATGGAGACATTAAGGTCGTACTGTCGAGATTAAATAATTTCATAAATATTGAATTAACCCCTCTAGCTGTTTCTGCTAAACTATTTTATCAAAAGCTGTACAGAAAAAGAAAACAGCATTACATCAGCGTTCATGAATAAGGATAGAAAGGAATTAAGATAGTTTGAGACCATCTAAGTCAAGATTAAAATATGATTCCTGAAGTATAATTGTCGAGATTCTAAAAGCCCAAGATCTCACATCAAGCTCATCCTGTTTGCGTGAAATTAATCATTTTCACAAATCGATCTATTCTCAGAAGATGTAAACAGCAATAGAGAGGATGGGCGTTCATTAAAACAAGATTATTTTGACCGTGCAGGTAAATCCTGGGCCATTTTCCTGTTATTAAAGCAGAATGGTTTTTGTGTTGGCGTTTGCTACGTTAATGTTCACTGGCTGCACGAAAATAATTTTGTTAATTGAGATCAAAACAAAATTTAATGCGAAACTGAAAAGAGGGAGTTTATGTTATGTATAAAAGAACCCCGTAGTCTTGATTGGCCTATAGAAATAAAATTAGATGTTTCAGAGTATGACTATCCCATGCTAACCAGTCTTCATTTGTAATTTTATTAATATTTTTCTAAGTGAAGGCGATACTTAATCAGATGGGGAGATTACTCTTCCAATATTGACATTAATCCTTTAAGGATTCTTATAACATTTCATCTTAAATATCACATTTTTTTTTTATGGAGGGTTACTAATCATATTTAGTACTAATAGTGAAATAGCACTAAATTCTCAACGCTTGGACTAATAAAACTGAGTTTGGATTAAGAAATTACTTACGAATTAATAAGATTCTCCCATCATCATTAGTCAGTGAGTTCTGAATTACATTTGGAAGCCTTTCACCTTGCAACCATCTGTCTCTTTAGATATTTTGGCATAAGATAAGGTTTTCTGTTCTTTACTTTATTAAAAATTTTCAATTAAACCAGCAGCAGTGACGTATATGCTTTTGTAAATAAGGTATAAAGTAAATAAGTAATTAATTTACGAGACAAAAAGGTTAATAAAGCGGAAGATAAATTAATTGAAGCAAAACACTAAGTAAAAAATTAACAGAAATCGGTAAATTACCACCATCAATCACGGTTTGAAATACTTGAAGTAAGTTATAATGAGAGAGAGAGGAGAGAGAGATAGAGAGGAAGAAGAGAGAGAGAGGAAAATGTAGCACCAATAAGGCATAATTTTGGCTTCTTTACTCAAGAACCTTTGAATGCCTCGTACTCAAACTTCCCACTACTGCATCTCCTTCTTCCTTCCCCGTTCGAAAAACAACATCACGTCCTGGACTGAGGGAGTCCTGCTTTGTTTATGACTCAAACCGACATCCTGGAAGATTTCATGCCCCATCGTCCTCTTCAACAATGTAGGCATTCCATTCGTCTGTCTCATCCCGGTGCTTCCTTTACTCTCCTCATCCTCTCCTCGTCATTCGTCTCTCTCTCTTCTCTCGTCTCTCTCTCTCTCTCTTTTCGTTTCTTCTGCTTCGAAATTTCTGGAAATTGGAAACCCGTTCTCGCGTAGTTTTTGTCTTTATTTAAATCTGATCCCACCTCTCATATGGTTGGTTGTATATGGGGGGTATAAACACACACACACACAATATCTATCTATCTATAATATATATATATATATATATCTATATATATATTATAATATATATTAATATTTATATATATATATATTATATAGATAGATAATAGATAGATATATAGATAGATAGATATATGTTTGTTTTTGCGCGGCGGCGCTAATGCTTGTGTTTTGTTTGTACTTATGTTTGGGCAATATTATGATCATTCTTGTTATTAGTAACAACATAGATTCATGATCTTCGAAAGGACATTAATGCTCCAAAACAGTAAAAAACCTAATGATAGCCTGTATCTAAAATTTAATCTAATAAAAATTACAGTAGAAATTAATAATTACTTAACCCTTTTACGAAGGGCGAAAGTCTCATGATAAAAACTAATACCATTTGACAAGAATGATACAAATATCTGTTGCAAGAAATGGAATAAACGCGACTTTGAAAACAGAGATGAAGAGAAATACAAACAAAATTAAAAGCAAAGAAAGACCTTTGCGAACGATAGACAAGATTTAGATAGCGCCGAGCTGGGCTACTCAATTTAAGCGATACGCAAATTGTGTTGACATTAAAAAAAATTCGCCAGAAATTGGGTGACGAGGAATTCCACATGGCGAAACTTTCTACGACGAAGCAATTTACATTGTGAGATTTTGTTACCATTTGTTAAGTAAGAGGTCTAGGATATTAAAGAGTATTGTATTTGAAAGAAGAACAAAATACGAAATTGGAATAATATGTTATGAAATCTAGTCTCTATTAAGAATGTAATAAATCATTTGTTTTAAGCGATAAGCATGAATTTTTTTATACGCTACTCTTTGGCAAAGTGCAACAAAGGACAGCGACTGTATTTGGTCATGTATGACTGTTATTGTAAGTGGCTTAGTTTACTTGTTAGGAAGAGGGAAGGAATATTTTGGGGATTAACAGCGAGATTTAGTAAATTACAATAACAGTGTTTACTTGGAATATCTGGAGTATGAATGTCCAAGAGATATTAGTAAGCATAACACCATTGGTTTGATTCACTACAGGAAAATATCACTGGAATTACAATATAGTTTGAGGCCAACAACTAAGCGCTGAGACCTAATGAAGCCATTCAACCTGAGATAATGTGGTAACAATTATTAGGGAAGAAAAACATTGGAGCTGCAGTATGTGAACAATAATTGGGAAAGGGTGGAAGTAATGTGGGAAGAAGATAATATGGACGGAGGTACATTCACAAGGAATGAAATCGCTCTAGGCTATGGGCCTGAAAGGGGCACTACAAAGAACCCTAAGTAATAATACATACAGTGCCTGTGTAAGGTATACTGATGGTAACTACCCCCTTACGAGGTAAGTTGGGGGAGGGTGACAGGTTGGATTTTAGAACCCTATTGCTTCATAAATTCCTAACTCTCATGCTGGTTCATTTAATGGGATAGGATAGCTATAATTAATTTTAACTCACCTAAACTGCTGGAACACTATCTTCCTCCAGGGAAACCCTCAGGCCCTTAAGAACAAGATGCTTAATGAGACTAAAGTCCCTTTCACATCACATCTCCGCTCCTCCTGAGGTTTGCCTGAGTACTCGACGTCAGCGAATTCTTGGGACACGAGTTGTCTGCCTCAATTCGCTGACGGCATCTTAATGGATCAATCAGCGACTTCTTCTGGAGTCATTCATCACTCAATAGAATGATCCTTTCATGAACTGCCCGCGCTTTCTCTTTTCTGGGATTAAATTTTCCATTATGATTGACACTTTCCCTTATTCAGGTTGATTTTCATCCACAATGCAGTCTTCTGTAATTAGATTGTTATTTTTTTTAGGGCGAGAAATATCAGTCAATTTCTAATGATAAAGAGAAAAATTCTTTTGAATTTATTACTGAATAGTCAGGAATAGAAACCCAAAATTATTCCTACATCCAACCTTAGAATAACGAAGCAATACATATCTGATTACGGATAAAAAGGGCCTTTCCTTGCATTCATAATAGCCAGACACTAGGTTCTTGACAAGACTCAGAATTTAAAATCGTGAAATTCCCCCATTTCTGTATGTCAGGTAAAAATCTTAACTCTTTTCACTGGAATACCAACGTAGACTGAAATTCACTGCAGTGTGGAATGTGGTTTCTACGAGAAATGTTGTAGAGGCCCAGTTCCCACCAGTGAGAATATAGGCATATTTCCGGCTGTGCCTCTTTGCTCATTTGTATGGTAATCCTGGGCTTTTGACCCTTTATGTCATCGCCACAAGGGTCTTCGAGGGGCTGAGCCCATTGCGTTAATAAAAAGGAAAATGGTTAGCTGTTAATTTTGAGTTTTATTGAAATATAAGTGTTAGCTATGAAAATGGATGATATATTATATTATATATATATATATATTATATATATAAAGATATATATATATTATATATATATATATATATATATATTATATACTATATACATATATATATATCTATATATATAATATATATATATGTATAGTCTCTCTATATATCATCTCATTATATAATAGATATATATAAATCTCTAAGTCGTATTTCGTGGTGATAGTAACGAGTCTGGATGTGATACGTTAGGGCAGTCTGTATTACAAATGAAATTCGCTGAAACCTGCAGAAGTTCATTTATGGGTCTACTATGAAATTTCGGGCCCTGTAACAACGGTTTGTTTTGGATTTTGCTTCTTATCGAAAGCATCGGATGTAGCTGAAAGTTGACGTAATGTAGACTTTTACCCCACACACAAATTTTGTCCAGCATTATCAATAACCTAAACCCGATGGTTTTAATTTTTATTGAGTAAAATGATCTAGCCGACGGCCATGACCAATGATGCGAGCCAAGATCGAAAACCTCATTACATAAGCAAAGTAAACATCGTTTTACAAATGGTTGCCCCCGCCCTCCACCAGACGAAACCCATTCACTATTCCATCCGCTCTGAACCAATAGTAGTCAAGAATGGCTAACAAGAATTTGGGAATTGTCCCCGTGGTTGCAAAACTATATTTGTCATTAACGACTTGCTACTTTATACAGTCAAAAAAAGCCCGTGGCATACTTACTATAGCCTGAATAGGGTAATTATTCAGTTTCTAGTTTAAAATCCATTTTATGGTCTGAGTTGTATTTAGTGGTAACGTGATATACCTACTTTAATTTCTTTATAACCTATTTTTTTTGTTAAAATAGATTTGTTAATCCAAAGTAAATAAAGCTTATATGTACTAAAATCTCCGGCTAAGACTAACGGAGTCATCCAATATAATTTTTGTTCTTCTTCTTTAGTCTGTACACCATGTTTGGATCGTAAAGACTATATGAAGTGCGGATCGTTTACATAAAGATGTGGGTGGGTATCTGTAGCTAGCCGTAGTAATAGACTGTAGCAGTAGTGCATCAAATTAGTAATTAGCAGCAATATCCATGAATTCAACGGTTTAGGCCAACTGCTGGGATCCTTGAGGATCATTTAGCACTTCTTACAACTAATCGAGAAACGAGTTTTGTAGCCAGGATCAGATTTTTCTAATCAACAATGTCCATGATAAGCCTTTCAGTGTTTATCCGAATTACAACGAGGGCCACAGTGCGTGAGCCTGCATGAAGTCATCATTCTGACGATAACTATTGGTAAATGTTAAAGCGCAAAATACGGTACCGGCTATTTTTTTTTTTTTTTTTTTTAGAGTAAATAGTAGGTAGCCGACAAGTAAAAAATTTGATTGACATTGGATACAGCAGTTAACAAATCAAGCTTGTCTACTATGTCTTTGAAAATTACCACTATTCTAAATCTTGTCAATCTGATTGGACCTATAAAGTAGATTATAATTTCTTAGGACACTTATTTTGGGAGTTGACTAAATCGGAGTGTTTTTTGTATTTATTTTACAAATTGTTGGTTTCTTCATTATGACAATATCATTGGAGAGGAATTCAGAGTTCATAAGTGTACTGCTTGCTTTTATTAAAATTTTTATGTCTTGTTGCCAGCGGTTTTAGCCTTCGTTAACGTATAAGCCAATCACCATCTAGAAAGAGGAAGAAATGCTGTCATAATTTACGTAACGATTGCTTTCGAAACCTTGTCTTGTAATTGGGCCCTCTTCAAAAAAAAGTCACTTTTACACTTAAGAAGTACCAATTTATTCAACCTACGGTAATGCAGAATACAGTCAAAGTTATGTGTAGATTATGTGTATTTCTGAATAGCGTTTATATTCTTGAAATGCTAGAATAAAAATTTATTGCCAAATAACCATGTACAGAAGTCCCCCTGAATCGCATAGTAGGTTTTTTCCAAATACAATGAATGATAGAAAGAAAAAAAAAAATATTATGAACAATAATGAATTTCATTACTACTTTGTCATTACAAGCTAATAAACAGTAAAATTAATGTAGCTGCTTTGAATTTCTATGATACCTCGTAATGGATTGAAAATTATTCCGGAAACAAGAACAATTGATTTGCAAATATTTTGATGAGAGCATTTCGCAGAAAATAGGATGATAGGAACTTCTATCTAAATATTGTTATACACCATTCATAAATGTATTTCTAATACATAAAAGTTACAATGGCTTTTCGTGTTCCGTGTATTTTGCTCTAAACCATAAAGATTACAACTATTATTTTATCTAAAAGGCCAATTGATAAAAGCTTTTAAAATGAACCCAAATAATGATGACCGGTAACAAACAATTCGTTCAGTAGGACAATTCTCTGTCAGATTTATCTGATATATTCTGGTGAACGATTTAATGGTAATTATCTAGCCATACACATTTTAACAATACATACTCTGAGCATGGATTGGAACAATTATAGATATAGTGGACTCACAAACGGAAATTCTCAAGAATCATTTCAATATTTTAAAAAAATAATACATAATAAAAAGAAAAAAATAATATAATCTATATATATATATTTATATAATACACTAGATATATATATATATTATATATATATATATTATATATACTATAATATATATATATATTTAAATGGAGAGAAAGACTGAAGAATTGATTGCTAATGCAAATAGATAAACTAATAGTTGCACAAGAAAAACGCAGTGGCATGAAAGTATCTTTAAGTTATAAAATGGTTTTTATATTCTAATGTGTACATATCTTAAAATAAATATAAAAATTTCCTCCAACATCTGAACTAGAAGGAAACTTCCAAAAAACGACAAGATAATGCATCCACTTTGGCAGCTCAGAACAGCTGCTTTTAATGTGGCAAAACATTACGGACTCGCGTCTTCAAGTAGAATATTGAATATTAGATGGTTTCTTTTGTCGCTGGCGTTTAAATTTTACAGGCGCAACTGATGGAAACTAGATAATGGTGTACGCGTTGAAGTGTCTCGTATCATTATGTTGGGAGGAAGTGAGGATTTTTGAGTGCCCCTAATTGTGGTCGAAGTAATTACTTCGCTCCTCGCGACAGTATCTGAAGGCTGTTATCCCAACGAGGGTCCTCTCTGAAGAGTAAACTAATAATACTTTCGTGTGATTCAATAGTTGGGAATTATATATGCGACCATGAATGCTGGAATCAAATCCTGGACTTAATTAATATCTAAATTCACATATTATCAATTGTACCTTTTTTTCCATTAAACTTTTCCTCACATTCCTAGGAAGAGGAATAGCTGTTATAATTCGCTAATAAATACTGAAAATTAATCCTGACTTAGGAGCTCTTTCAATATTGTCAGGAATTAAATCCTGTTAATTTCGGCAGTTTTTAATATGTTTATTACCTGAACTACATCAGACTTATTCGCATAGAAATCCGATGAACATATCTTACGATAGGAAGCAATATAGAGGACCGATTAGGTGGTACTGGCATCTGTCCTGTTATGATTGGTTATGAAAGTAAAATCGTCTTCGAACCATCTAGCGAAGGCTATGCTTTATATTTCTTATCTACCACTCTCAAACAATATTATCTTTGTTTATAGAATTAATAAAGGAACTAGCCATAGGAGAAGAAATTGCCTTTTACCTTACTGAACTCATGACATGTCTCAATATTTAGTTAACTGTTTCTTTTAGCTGAGGACAGTTTCAGGCTCCCTGGTGACTGACACAAGAAGTATAAAAACGTACTTATTCAAGTGCTAAGTGTCCAATCGTTCACATGGATTGCAATTTGGGTACAATTACTCACTATTTCTGTATATTTCTGTCATAAGATTCCGTTGAAATAAAATATTGTACTTAAGGTTTCGGGGAATTTGGAGAATTATTGATATTTTCATTAATTGTACATGATAATGAACATTAATGTTTAGATATGCCTGTAGTTATATACTATTTGCATATTTGAAAACTTATATTTAAAATATTCTAAGAGCCTTAATAAACTTGAAGAAAAAAGGACATTGAAACGGGGCAGATCCCTGTAAATCATATATTTCTTCCCGAGAAACCATTATTCCCCCCTATATTACATGCAAATAACCCACTATGAGATTCCGGCCTCTCTTAACACGGTTTTTTGGACTTTGCTCCTTGTCCAACAGCATTAGATTTAACTGAAAGTTTGACATATGTATATTTCTACAACCACACACAAATGTTTGTCAGCATTATCATAACCTAACCCCGATATTTTTAATTTTTATAGAGTAAGAAATGATCTAGCCGACGCTTATGGCCAATGATTACGGCCAAGAGTCGAAAAACCTTCATTACGTAGCAATGTTGTCCAGCCCATCCGACCAACAGAAACCCAAAGACTTTATGAATGGCGGAACGATGATAGATGTGGGTGGGGTATCAGCGCTAGCGTAGTAATACTACTGTAGCGGTAGTGCGCGAACAGTATAGCAGTAATATACTGAATTAAACGTTTAGGCCCAACTGCTGGGATCCTTTAGGATCTTTAGCACTTTTTACAACTACTCTCTAGAAATTATTTTTATAACTCCAAGTTAAATTTTGTAACCCAGACAATGCCCATGTAGCCTCATGTTATCCGAATATAACGAGTCGAAGTGGGTGGCGCCTCATGAATCATCATTCTGACGATAATTATTGGAGAAGGTTTAAAGCCATATACGTACCTCGGCTATTTTTCTCAGTAAATAGTTCGATTGCCAATAATAAAACTTGCTTGACATTGGATATGTCAATTTCAACTCAGGCTTTCTACTATGTTTTTGTGAAAATTCAAACTATTCCCTACAGCTTGTTAATATCTGATTTGTGACCTATAAATAGACTGTAATTTCTTAGGAAACCTATTTTTTGGAATAGGCTAATAATCGAGTGTTTTTGTATTTCTTAACATTTTTGTTTGGTTTGTTCATTATGACAATTATCCAGTGGAGAGGTCCAGAGTTTCATAAAGGTGTAGTGGCTTTGCTTGTATTTAAAATTTGTATGTTATTGTTGCCAGGGTTAGCCTTCGTTTACGTATAGCCAATCATCCATCGAGAAAGAGGGAAAAATGCTGTCCATAAGTAACGTAACGAGTGCGTTCGAAACCTTTCTCTGATAAGTTTGCCTGTCCATCAAAAAAGTCACTTTTACATTATAAAGTACCAATTTATTCAACCTACGTAATTTAGAATACAGTACAAAATTGTATGTGTAGATATAATATGTATTCTGAATAAGCGTTATATTCGTGAATGCATAGATAAAAAGTTATTGCGAAAAACGTGTTTACAGATACCCTAATCGTCATAGTAGTATACACCTATTTCCCGCTTGTTCGTTACATTATTGTGTTATCCATTTTTTAATTATATTTTTTGTAATCACTGCCATTTCGAATCTTTAATAAAATACGATTTCTTCTTCAAATATATGCAAAGGTGCATTTCGAAAAGCTCGAGCGATTCAGGTTAAGTGGTAAGATTAGGAAGAGAGAGACTTGGCACGTCCTAGTGAAGAAACTTGTCCAAGACTCTTGTCTGCTTTTCGTTTATCGTTACTCGCTCTTGCCTGGTCAAGTCTCGAGGGGATGTATGTGCTGAAATATTTCTCAATGTTAAGGGAGGGCAACTGCGCGTTATATCTTTCGTTTGTAAATGTCCCTTTTTATTTTCTAGATATCTCTGACTAAAATGTATGATGGCGTTGTATTTAATGTTTGCATTAAAGTATACGTCACTCCAGTTAAATCAGTTTTGCATGCTAAGCATTTGAATAATTTGCATAGAAGAGAGAGAGAAGAGAGAGAGAGAGGAGAGAGAGAGAGGAGAGAGAGAGAGAGAAGAGAGATAGAGAGATTTGCCTTAAACCGATTTTCAGCAAAATAGAATTAATTTGCCATACTTAACCCAACTAATAATTCCGATGACTTATTGTTACATTCATAAGTATGGTAGAAAAAATGAATAAATTTTAATTTTGCTTGAAAGGTTAATGCAACTCTCTCCTCTCTCTCTCTCTTCTCTCTCTCTCTCGCTCTCTCTCTCTCGCTCTCTCTCCTGCCCTCTCTCTCTGTAATGATTTCAATGCATAATATTTTCCGGAAATTCAAATGTAGTCATTTCTAAAATGCAGGTGACTCGAATATGTGGAGTCAAAATACTTTCAAAAATAAAACAACCTTTTGTAAAACAACCTGAAAAGATTAAACCGGACATAAAAAAAAGCCAGATATAATAATGTTAGTTCAAAGCTCTTTGGAAAAATCATGACAATCACTGAAGGTCGCAGTACATCGTTGAAATGGCCAAGAGTTTGGTGTTTGGCCATTATGCAATAGGTCAGTTGTGATAGCTCCAAACTATGTGAAAGTAGTCTATTATTCTGATAGACAGTCTTACCAGACAACTGAACTTACATTTATAAATAACGCAGAGATAGCCCGAAGTTGCTTTCGCACTTTCCAAGAGCAATCCATTTAGTACCATACCTTAGTTTTATCAAATCTTTTATGGAAGATAGATCTTGTTCATTATAAATCTTTATTCAGAACAATCTCTTTGTATCAACGTCATTTTGTATCCTTTACCTCTCTCACTTTCTTGTATAATTCCTTATTCCTTCCCTTGTATCCTTTTGCATTGATCATTTAGCATTTTGATACGCAACCAACCTCATTGCACTAGAAAATTCATATTATTACAACGACCATTTTTCTTTTATTTATATTCTCTGCGACCTCATTCCTCAACAGGGCCTACCTACTTCCTGTATGGGTGATCTTTTACGTTTCTTCAGCCATTTTTCCTACGTGCCAATCTTCACTCGTTATCTCATAACAAACGTTAATATTCCCAGTTATGGTAACTGGAATAACTGATCTCTTCTTTCTGTATTTCCTATCACATATTACATTCTCATAGTGCTTTCCAATGAGCACCATGTTCTTTGGAAGCTTGAATTTCTAGGCAATGGCACCTGTAGTGGGCATGATCCATATGAACAGGGTTCATCTTCTAAATAGTTACGTGGAATATAATGATGATAATAGTCGTACCTTATGACCGTTTTTTGTATGTACGCTCCTAAGAATATTTGTAGTGTAGAAATAAAATTTCAAAGATTTTCTCAAATCTCTTACCTGATCTGACTACCTCTGTGATATGTCCTGTGAGTAAATTCTTTTTATATTCCATTGATGTATTTATTGGATTCTTCCTGTGCTAGTCAAGTCTTGGTTTCTCTTCCTCAACACTGAAAAGGTATTTTTCTTACTATGATATCTGATTAAATGTTATATAGCATTTTTCTCATTACTAAAAATAGGATGTATTTATTGTTATTGCTTGTGATAAAATCTAATTCGGCATTCATAGACATATGTTCATAGACAGCATAAGCTCTCCTCTTCCATCCTTGACTTATAGGCTCTTTTCACCATCCTATCATCTCTCATTCATAACACATTTTATGAAGCTCCTTGCTCTCTCAGGAAATGCATACTTATCAAATAACACAACTCTAAAGATTCATCAAGATTATTCAGCTTCTACCCATCGCTTCTGCAATGGTGGGTTGCTCAATAAACGTTTCATATATTTCCTCATCCTTTCTATTTAACAATTAAAATCTCTTCTTCTTCTTTTAACATACACTGCCACTTTCCTTACCTCACCTGTTCTCTGTCCTCTGTATTATAACATACGTTCAAATATAATAATCTAGCTTTCTCTAAGGTAGTAAACTTTCAGTAAAATTAGTTAAGCTACTTCCTTGGACATCTGAAGGACCTCTAGCATTCAGAATAAATACCGAGTTATATTCCTAACCTTAATGTTAAAGCAATTATTCTTCTATTCCAATAATTTACTTACTTACATTTTATCTATTTTATGTATTCGTGTTAATATATTTCTTCTGACATCTAATCTCTTATTTTTTGTATTTCCTATTACCTTCTGTTAATCCTTTCAAATGAGTATCTTATTCTTTTGAAGCTTGAATTTCAAGTCAATGGGTACTATAGTCTTCTTCCATATGAATAAGTTTTTCATCGTCTGGGTAATAATAATAATAATAATAACTTTACTTTATCTTCCCGCCACTGGCCAGTGGCATAAGGCTGATACAGTTCCTCTCCATCTGTCTCTATCCCGAGCCATTTCCCTCGCTTCCTCTAAGTTTTGGATTTCATCCTCAAGATCCCTGACAATTATATGTATCCACCTCGTTCTTGGTCTACCCAGCGTCTTCTTATAATAATAATAATAATAATAATAATAATAATAATAATAATAATAATAATAATAATAATATTTCAGAGTAACAAAAACCTCAACTGAGTTTTTTTTTTTTTTCCTCTTTTTTTCTTATTTTAATTTTCGTTTTTCCCTCTCTTCCGTTTTCATTCAAGAGTCCCAATATACCTTGTGACTGGTACGCAATCACAGCTCCGTATTTCTTTTTTCTTTTTTTTTTTCTTTCCTTTTCCTTTGTTCAGTTAGAGACTTTTGCATTCTTGCCTGTGTCCAGTTAATCTTTCCACGTCGTCTATACATGAGGGAAAATCCGTGCTGCGATCTCTCTCTCTCTCGTCATCTCTCCCGTCCTCTCTCTCTCTCTCTCTCTCTCTATCCATATTTAAAATTTCTAGAGTTATATGCAAAGACAGTACAGTAAAATTTATTCTAACTTAAAAGCAGTGCTCAAAAGATGTATTTCCAACGTGAAAAAAAAAAAATAGTAATTCATTCTGGAAAAAAAACGTCTAGAAAATGCATCTTCCCAACAATGCCAAGCAAAGTGCAGGCAATAATGAAATGCAATCCTAAATTAACACGTAGCTTTTGAAAAGAAAGTAGATTGCCTTTGCATTCAACTGCAGGCATCAATCACCGTTGCAATGTTTACATTTTATTCCCTACTCTTCACTGTCATTCTTTTAAAAGTTCAGACGATCACGCAGAATTTGAGAGACCGTTCCGTGTTCATTGTGACCATTCACTGGAAGAGTTCCTGTATTAGGTTAGCATTTAGAAGTGTAAAGCGTATTTTTTTCAAATTGTCAGGTGCTGGTCATTGTAGAAAACATCAAAATATCACATGAAGGAAATGCTGTGGTTCCTTCGTGTAAGTATCGAAATGACTGCTTGTTATGTCAGTGCTTTTTTTTAATAAACAATATTATTATTATTATATTATTATTCATAAAAAAAGCGTATAATCCCAGACAGAAGAACCAATACTCTTTCCGTTTGTAACGGTTATAAATCAGCGAAATGTGAAGACATTACTAGCACACCTTTCCAAATACATCGAATTGACTAGCTAGGTGTTGGCTTCAGTTAGGAGTTAATTAACGTCAGGTTTTTTGATGCACCAGAAATAGAAAAGAATATTTGAGGGAAAGGTAATTTCGAACAGGTTATGAATTATTAATTTGTTTTCAATCTTTTGATCTCTCCCGGCTGCCATTGCCAGTCGAATTTACGGACCGTTGGTGTAAACATTTAGTGGAAATTAAAAGGGGATCCTGATAAACATCTCTCTCTCTCTCTCTCTCTCTCTGAGGTAGACACTAGAGTAAACTGATATGTAATAATGTTAAGTTTACTGTGAATGTACCAATGATTATTTCTGTCCCTTTATATAAGTATTTGGTCAGGCACTAAAATGATTGTAACTTGTGTAAGGTACTCGGTTATACCATTGACTGCTTAAAATACTACCTGAATATAATACCTTAAGAGTACTATAAGATTAATATTATGATAATATGACAGCAGTCATAAAGTTAGACAAGAAGTATTGATTAAAGAATGCTTAGCATTTTTGTGGAAAAGATTAGTTATAGATAAAAATGGATAACCACTGGCAAACTTGTGGGTATGCTGTAGGTATAGTTTGTCTGCAGAATGCATACTAGCCTAATTCGGTGACTGTGACGAGAAACTGCAATGACTAATGCAATATCTGAAAATGGTGATGGAAAAGAACAAGTTTAAAACTCAAAAACTAAAAAACTTAAAAATCTAGTTTTTCAAGTTAAATATGAAACACATAGAACAAAACTTTCAATTAGATGCATAAACTTCAAAGAAAGATTCTTAAACTTTCATCTAAGGGTGTGAAGGAACGAAGTCCATTGCGACTTGTCTGGTCCCTCCCATTAAGATTCTTTAACAGGAATTATAAAGCTCTTTACGATACCGGTAAATTATTCCTTTGCTTCTTTATGGTTACAGCAATGACCCAATTTAGCGTCCAGGAGGATTCGCCAAGGATTACCGGCCAAGTCTCTATATGCGTCCTGCCTCACCAGATGGCTCTGGGCCCAGTCTTTCCAGTGGAAAAAAAATGTCGAGTTCTTCCATTTTTTTTTTTTTTTTTTTTTTTGTACGATCTTTGTTTTTTTCTAGAGTTACTGGTTATACACTCCTACATTTACTGATTGTTTCGAGCTTAAAATAACATAACTCTAACTGATTCACTTTTTGGTCTTATGTTGATATTTATGACGTGTTTTCCTCAATATTTGGGTGTCTTATGGTGCAAGCCACCTGTATTTTCCAAAGAAAACTAATATATAGAAGTTAGATTATTACACCTTTTAATCAATGTCCTTTCTAAATTATAATTAGCGACCAAGCAGCCCAGACTTACGTGTTATGAGTAATTATTATCCCGTAGTGAAGGAAAGCATCGCTTAGATACCCAACTTTGTCCGAGGAAACTAAGATATAGAAATCTGATTACTAAAGTTTAAATCTTTTTTTCCTCTCTGAAAACGCCTCAGAATTATGTAATAATTGTAATTATTATCCTATACTGAAGGGACGCTTCTCTTAACGCCAGAAATTACTAACAAGAATTTCCAACAAAGTCTAAATTTTCAGGTACGAGCAATATGAAGTCCCATTTGGTCAAAGATAGCGAAACCATCTCGTTACATTTGTCATTTTTGTTTAGTATTATAAAGCTTTGCGAGAATTATCGCGGAATATGTCAGAAGGAAAGCAGCTGGCCGCGTGAGCCTTTTGCTGTTATCACAGGAAAGATTTTGCATGAGAATTTTACTTTGCGTTTTAATACTCTTCTTTCATTTCTTTTATCATTTCTTCCTTAGTACGTACGAAAGGAAAGGGAAACTCAAAACCATTATTTATATTTATGTATGAATTAATATTTATATCATCAGCATTACATAACCAAGGGATAAATTATTAAATAAAAGACTGAAAAGATATGAACTAAAATTCAACGTTTCACACTAAGCTTTCACGGATATGACTCCAGAAGATATTAAAGTTTTGTTATATTATTTTTTTTCATTTTTCCGAATTAAACGAAGCTTTTTCGGGATGGACGTATGTTTTAAATTTAAAACATATTAAAACAAAACGAATTGTAAATTGAAACTGATTCTATAACTTTTTTTTCCGATAAAAAAGACACAATATTCCCACGATCACGCTGTTGAATATGCTTAGAAATTAATTAATAGTTTTTCAGCGAGTTCATACAAATCTGATAATCAATTGCCCATGCGGGATGGAATGAGATTAATGCTGTTAATCACCATTCATGAATATTCATCTGCTTTTTATACACACGGAATCTAGGCCTGTGACAGTAAGAATTCAATTCATGTATTCACTGGTATTTGTTAAAAAAGAATATGCTACTTCTTTTGATGTGTTTAATCGGAACTTCAAAAGATTAAGCGAGAGCACAACTCATTACTGTCATAAAGCAATTCTCTGCTATTTTAGTAATTTACTTAGATTTCATCTTTTGTTTATCTATTAATGTGACTTTATTTTCAGTCAATGTACCGATCTCTCTCTCTCGTCTCATCCTCCTCCCCCCTCTCTCTCTCTCGATCTCTCTCCCTCTCTCGTCTCTCTCCTCTCTCTCCTCTCGTCTCTCTCTCTCTCTCTCTCTCTCTCTCTCCATAATATAGTACAGCATAGTATATGTCATTTTTGAATGATATTTTGCCATTGCCATTCTCTCCGTCAGTGGAGTATGCATTTTCAAGGAATTGTATCCCTCTCTCTCTCTCTCTCTCTCTCTCTCTCTCTCTCTCTCTCTCTCTTCATCTCTCTCTCTCTCTCTCTCTTACCGTATAGTATTCTTTTTCATTCTCTTAAATTCCAGGAATTCCTCAAAACAGTGCTTACAACTATGAGTGTAAATTCCTAGCATTTCCAGGTAGTGTAAAATTGATTTTTTTGTATTTCAGAGAAAATGCAAAATGGGTATGACTCGATGCAGTTTTTATTTCAAGTAATAGAGCGTAAGAATCGGCCTCCTACGAATGTAATTAATTACGGACGTTGTCAAAAGCAAGGGTGAAATGATCTCCGATAATTTATATGTTATGGTGTCCGGTCAAAATTAGGTTAAGTGCCTTGAAGTGGTAATTTTATTGAAGGTATTTTCCAGTATATTTTGTAAGTTTATTTACGATATAATGTGCATACGAAATATAGCAATTTTCTTATTACTGAAAATAGGGTATATTTCATTTCTTGTTGTTTTGTTGTTATTGCTTGTGATAAAATCAAATTATGTATTCATAGAAATATCTTTATAGACATCATAATCTCTCTTCTTCCACCCTAGACTTATAGGCTCTTTTCACAATCCTATCATCTCTCTTTTCTTACCACAGGATTAAATCATCTCCGGACACTTTATGAAGCTCCTTGCAATCTTCAGAAATGTACACTTATCAAACAACTCATCCCTACAGATTCATCAAGATTATTAGACTTCTAGTCATCGCTTCTGCAAAGGTGGGTTGGCTCAACAAACGTTTCATATATTCGCACATCCTTTCTATAGACATTTAAAATCTCTTTTCACTCTTTTTAACACACACTGCCACTTTCCTTACCTCACCTGTTTCTCTATCCTCTGGTTGGTTTTTATAGTATATTTTACAATATAATTACAACCTTATGATCTACTTTCTAATCTCTATGGTAGAAAACCTTCAGTGAAATTAGTTAAGCTATTTCCACGTGCATCTGAAGGACTTCTAGCATTCAGAATAAAGGGAGAGTTATATTACTAACCTTAACGTCTTTTTTTAGTGACATTATTCGCTGAGATTATAGCAATTATTCTTCTATTTCAATAATTCACTTACATTTTATTTATTTATGTATTCATGTTAATATATTTTTTTTTTCTAATAACTAATCTCTTCTTTTAGTATTTCCTATTACCTTCTGTTACTTCTTTCAAGTGAAGACCATATTCTTTAGAAGCTTGAATTTCAAGTCAATGGGCCCTATTCTTCCTTGTGAATTGTGTTCATCTTCTGGATAATAATAGTAATGACAATAATGATAATAATGTCAGACTAACTATTAAAAGACAAAATCCTTCCCTGAGTTTTGAGTTTTGTCTTCCCTGTTAACTTCTCATCATTTTTTTTTTTTTTTTTTTTTATTTCCCTCTCTCTTATTTTCATTTTCGTTTTCCCACTCTTCCGTTTTCATTCGAAAGTCCAATCACAGCTCCGGATTTTTTTTAATTTTTTAATTTTATTTTAGTTTCCCTTTTGTTCAGTCAGACACTCTTAGTTTCTTGCTTGTGTCCAATCAATCTTTCCACGTCGTCTCTACATGAGCGAAAATCCGAGCTGCGATCTCTCTCTCTCTCTCTCTCTCTCTCTCTCTCTCTCTCTCTCTCATCTCTCTCTCTCCTCTCTTTCTCTCATCTCCTCCTTTCCTCCTCTCCACTCCTCCCCCTTCAAAAAATTTCTTTCACTCGTCTCTCTCCTCATCTCTTGTCTCTCCTATTTAAAATATCTAGAGGTATATTCAACGACAGTGATTTTATCACTGACATCCTGTTTCACCATATACCCTGATGGTGAGAGACAAAAAAATATTTTCTTCAAAAATATATCTGAATTTATTCTCTTACCTGAACTTCGTTACATTCCTGTACTGCAAAAATTATTCTAACTTAAAAGTAGTCCTCAAAAGATGTAATTCCAACGTAAAAAAATAATTATAATTCATTCTGGAAAAACATGTCTAGAAAACTCATCTTCCCAACAATGCCAAGTAAAAAGAGCAGGCAGTAATGAAATACGGTTCTAAAATACAGCACGATGATTTTGAGAAGAAAGGAGATTACCTTCGTATTGTACTGCAGGTATCTATGACCGTTTTAATGTTTACATTTCATTCTCTACTCTTCACTGACATTCTTTTTAAAGTTCAGACGATCGTGCAGAATTCGAGAGACCGCTCCTTGTTTATTGCGACCATTCACTGGAAGAATTGCTGTATTAAATTGTAAAGATTGGTATTTATCAGACTGGCAAGTGATAGTCATCAAAGGAAACAAAATAAATATAGGCAATGCAATGCTCTCTTCGTGTATGTATCGAATTGCCTGCTTTTTATGCCAGTTTTGAATAATCCGTAGATATTTCAGTACACACACACATACACACACAAGTTTATATATATATATATATATATATATATATATATATATATATATATATATACATATATATATATATATATATATATATATATATATATATATATATATTAGAAGAAAATAATTACGACCATGACTTATTGCAAATAAATTATTCTCTCTGTTAACTGATGCAGGTATTATTTCACTGCAGTAATATAATCCCATTGGCTGATCAGGATACGACGAGGGATTTCCATAAACAAATTGTTCAGATTGCCGTTGCATAAAAGGACAACAACATAGCAACGCGAGTGATACCTGTATGACGACAGCATTGGCTGCCAGTTGTTGCCCAACATGTTTTGAACGAGACAGATATCTGAAATATAGATGAACGCAAAGAGGAACCACTGTTTATATTCATATATGCATTGTTTTTGACGCTGTTCATGACTTTTTTTTTTTTTTGACATGCGTATGTGGAGTAATACATTTATTCAAACTGTTTTAATTTATATACAATGAAATAATGCCTGTTTTTCGCTATATATTTTAACAGGGGTTTTTCATCAGAGGAACAATTTTGAAAGTATTGTTGAACTGTTCTTAATGCTGATCCAGTCTGGTGACGGAAATGTAGAATATTCTATAACATCCTTGTATGCGAATGTATATTTTAACTTTATGCCCAGTAATACATACAAAACGTATATACACATAGATTTAACTTATACCACACACACCACACACACACATGCACACACACACACACACACACACCACACACACACATATATATATATATATATATATATATATATCTATATATATATATATATATATTTATATATATACATATACTCCATTTCACATACATGAGTCTACTCACCTCTCCTCAAAATACGCAAACCGGCTCGTTAGGTGTTGGCTTCGGATAGGAGTTAATTAAAGTCTGTTTTTTTATACACAAGAAATAAAAAGGAAAGGTAATTCCGAACAAGATATGAATTATTAAATAGTTTCAATCCTTTCATCTCCTCTCCAGGCTGCCATTACCAGCCGAATTCACACGCCGTTGGTGTAAACATTTAGTGGAGATTAAAAAGGGAGCATGAGAAACATCCCCCTCTCTCTCTCTCTCTCTCTCTCTCTGAGGTATACACTAGAGAAAACTGATATGTAATTATGTTTAGTTTACTATGAATGTACCAGCGATTATTTATCTCCCTTTAGTATATATGTATTTGACAGGCACCAAAATGATTGTAACTTGTATAAGGTGCTCAGTTATACAGTTGACTGCTCAAAATACTATCTGAATACAAATTGAGTAAGAATACCTTGAAATTACTATGATAAGATTAATATTATAATAATAAGACACCTGTCATAGAGTTAGACAAGAATAAAAGCAGTGCGTTGGACGTGCCTTCCTGTTCAATATAGTTGTAAGAAACTTGACTGTAGAAGGTAAAATGTGTTGCTCATAGATCTGTAGAGTTCATGGTGTTGATGGGATATTAATGAGTATGCAAATTAGGACACATACGGGAAAGTATTGATCATGAAATTACTTTTATTTTTGTGGAGGAGATTAGTTACGGATAAGAATGGAAATGCTGTAGAGCATTGTCTGCAAAATATATAGTATCGAGAAAGTACAAGTTCGAAAATGACGGTAGAAGGAACAAATTTAAGCGGAAACTGAGTTGAGTAAGTGTTTCACGTCGGTTATGAAATAGACAGAGGAAGAACTTTTAGCAGATGCATTAACTTCAAAAGAATATTCTTAAACTTTAATCTAAAGATGTGAAGGAACGAAGTCCACTAAGACTCGGCCCTTCCATTAAGATTCTTTAGCAGGAAATGAAAAGTCCTTTACGAAACCATAGTAATAAAATCCTTACTTAATTCCTTATGGTTACAGCAACGGGCCAATTTCCAGTCCAGGAGGATTCGCCGAGGATTAACTGTAAAGTCTGTATATATCCTGCCTCACCAGGTGGCTCTGAGTCCTGTCGCACCAAAGGACGAAAAAGCGTCGAGTTCTCTCATTCAATTTTTGTTTTTTTAAGGTACGTTCTTATTTGCTCTTCCAGCTTTGGCTTGAAGATACGAGTAAATACATAACTGGTTCGTGATTTTTTTTTTTTTTTTTTTTGTCCCCTATGTCGATACCTATGACATTTTTCCTCAAATTTGGAGTCCCTATGGTGCAAAAAAAAAAAAAAAAAAAAAAAAAAAAGAAAAAAAAAAAAAAATCTATTGCCACAAGAAGACTAATAGGCATGAAATTAAATTATCAAAAGGATGAACCACTGTCCTTTCTGAATTATCATTAGCAACCCAGTACCTCAAACCTGCGTAATATGAGCAATTATCATCCTATATTGAAGGAAAGCTTCACTTGAAAACCTCTATTGGATATTGAAATCATATTATCAAAAACTTAAATAATTTCACTTTCTTAATTTCCATTAGTGACCAAACATCTCAGACTTATGTAATATTGTAATCATTATGCTATACTAAAGAAAAGATTCTCCTAACTCCAGAAATTGCTATCAAGAATGCCCAACAAAGTCTCTATTTTCAGACATGAGCAAAGAGAGCGAACCCGTCTCGCTACATTTCTCCTTTTTGACTTGTGTTATAAAGCTTACAAAAATTATCGCGGAATTTGTCAAAGGAAATGTAGCTGGCTGCGTGAGCCTTTTGGTGTTATCACAGGAAAGATTTTCCATGAGAATTTTACTTGTGTGTTTAGTTATCAGTTTGCATTGCCTTCAACATTTCTGACTTTAGTACGTACGAAAGATAGAAGAAACTTAAAACCACATTTATATTATGAATGTATGAATTAATATTTATATCAGTATTACATAACCAGATGGATAAATAATCACCATCAAAATGTTAAAATTCTCTGTTTTTTCTGGGATGTTCCTAAGGACTTTACGTGTCTGTACCCGCAGTTTATTGACGCTGAAATTAAAACTATTTATGATATTGCATTGAAACTTAAATACCCAAGGACTTTTGTAGATGTGGCATGGAAAAGAGCTAGAAAAACATTTTATTCAACTAATGACAAACTTGAATTTAGTAAGCATAACATTCTAAAATTACCTTATTGATGAAAGGTTTTTTAGATATTCCTAGAATTTTAAAGCTTTTTAATCATAAATGTTGTTTTCAGTAATATTAATGTCAAGAGTTTAGTAATCAAAAATTCTCCTAAAGATCTTCCAGGCTGCATATATGAAAATTCCTTGCAAAAAGTGTGATAAAATCTATTACGGACAGACTGGCAAATCTCTTTCACAGCGTCTTAAGCAACATCAATATTCTGTGAGACTGGGCAATATCGAATGCATTATTCGTACTATGAGAGATTTAGACCATCCTATTAACTGGAGTCAAGCAAGAGCCTAAGTCCCATGTAATGACACAGTTTAAAAGGAATATCATTGAATCTTGTTTTATCAAGTCAAATAAATAGAAAATGTTTCTAAATTTAAGTTCTTGGTTTATTTAAACTTGATGCTTTCATATGAAAAAAGTTGTAGATGAAATATAAGCAACAAAATTAATATACTCAGTTTTTTACATGTTTTTGGACTGTAAAGATACTTTGTAATTTCGGTTAGGGTCAGAATCTGTTTAATTTGTGACCGTGTGAGATATCCGATAATCCTGGATTATCCTTTTAAATTTTATTTTTTTTACCCTTTTGATAATTAACCATCTGGTATTCCTGAGCTTGTTTTGTATATGAGACCTTCCTCCCCAATTGTACTTTAGTAGCTCCTGACGATGTCTGAGTAAGACGAAAGCTCTTGGATTTCTGACTATCATTTTCCCGTGGTATTCGCTTATTTATGAAGTCACGGGCATCTACTGTGATTTTTTAAGCATATATATATATATATATATATATATATATATATATATATATATATATATATATATATATATATATATATATATATATGTGTGTGTGTGTGTGTGTGTGTGTGTGTGTGAGTGTGTGTGAGTGTGTTGTGTATTACAAAGGTGTTACTTAAAATGTGCAACAGATTTATTCTGAAATGCTCAAATCTCTCTCTCTCTCTCCTCTCTACTCTCTCTCTCTCTCTCTCTCTCTCTCTCTCTCTCTCTCGTGTACATTACTATATACTGATTTTCCCAAAAGGAAGTCATTAAAAAACCTGCCGAAAGTCATTAAGAAATAAATAATGGATAGCATAATAAAATAATTACTGTACAAAGTAGAATTAATATATAACAGTGAGCATAACACTAGTAAATTCTATATCACTTTGATCTTCACAGGCACATCGTAAATAGATTCTTTCACCTTTTTAAAATATCTCCCAAAACTTAGCAAGTTGATTTTGCTACAACGCATAAGAATATTTGGAACCAATATTATTTTCAGGACAATATATCGTTTATATTGTTTTCAAAGACTTTGCTGTTATCACAAAGAAAATGCTCTCCTTTGAACTTTAATTTTTAAGTTCTAGATCATAGGGTGTATTCGTGGAACAATTAAAATAGATTAAATTGCTATCTATAATTATTGTGAACACCACTGAAAAATCCTAATAATTAACTAGACATGCAACGAATTTTTCCTTTATTCTCAATGTCATAAAATGCATATTTCATTCTGAAGCAGCATCGATCACTACACTAGAAAAATGAATGTGAAAGATTAAAAATATAAACAAAAAAGTATTATGTATAATCTATATCAAACATAAAAAAAAGAATTATTTATATTAAATATTAAAGCGAAAGAAGTATTATCTATATAGAGCATTAAACCTGTTCAATAACAGTCGATCATATTCACTGACGCATTCTTATGGATCTCTGAAATGATAAATATTCTTTCCTGGTTTTGTCCTTACTTTTTTGTTATTCTTGCTTTGTTTTGCTGCTATTCTCAGCGATAAAAAATCGGGCTGAACAAAATGAAAGGCAATATCTTCGCAATATTCAATCAGTAGAATAACTTTTGCTGGAATATTTTAGAAATAAAATTACGAAGTATCGGGGATATTTTCCTTTATTTGCACATGAGATCATTTCCAGGAAGCGGTGGATAATGTTGAAGGAATTATGTCAACAAGAGAAAGGTAATGCGAGGATATAAGATGACTTATTGTTATAAGTAGTAGGACGTAAATAGTCCCGAAAGTAACCGAGTTTTTCATATCATATGGATTGTAGCAGCAATTGAAGTTTTCATATGGAATGCAGTGGAGTAATTGCAGAGAAATAAATTTGTTATGGAAATAAATGAATAAATGAAAAATATAAATAAAAGATAGTAGATACAAATTCAGAGAACAAAACAATAAAAGTGCATAAATGAATTAACTTCTGATGTTCAATTATGTTCTGTCGTCTTGTGATTGAAGAGGAACCTACGATAAAGTTACCTCTAGATTTTTATGAAATAATCTCCTCATTTACTGTTGTGTTTAGGATACCACGATCTCTCTCTCTCTCTTCTGCAAGTTTTAAAGAATATTACAAATTTTGGCCTAGAAAAAACCACATACCTTTTTTTACCTTTCTTTCTCTTTTGCTAACAGAACGGCTACGAATGAATCAAATATTCGCGAATAACAAAGGCGCAGCGAACACCTGTTCAGGAGACGAAGGTAATGTATGACTGATTTTTCCTGGGTGAACGAAATAAATTGGTCCAATCTGTAATACGCATGAAAAGAGTTTGATGTATCACGAGAGCTGCTGATCTCTGCCCCCCAAAAAATCACACCGTGAATCACTTTTATATTCTTAATTTCTTTTCCTTTGGGGAGAGGGGAGTTGGTTAGTGGTGTGGTGACGGGCTGGTTGGGCCACCTGTGTGGGGTGGAATGGAGAGGTTCTTTGGAGAATATGAAAGTAGGCCAGCGATTGACCTTTCAGAAGCTCGCTGTTTGGTAATAAGTCTCTCATTCCTCGATCTTCTTGGCCGTTTTTCTCTTTTTCTTTTAAAATTAGGACTTCCACATGAAAATTCCTGTTTATATACTGCTCATTTGGGTTATATTACAAACCGGACGAGATGACATTTTTAGCAGAAATCCTAGCTTATCTCATTTAAATCTTATTTCGTTTAGGAAAAGCGTTTGTATTAATATTACCTATGCCAATTATGATGGAAACTCATTTCATTTCATTATCTTATTTATTTAGGAAAAGGATTCATAATAAGATTAACTATGGCACTTATAATGACATCTTATCTCATTTCAATCTTATGTTATAGGAAAAGGATGCTATTGATATCAACTACATCAGTTGTGAAGTCTCTGCCAAGCCCATGAATTTGTTACTATATTGACATCAGTAGCATCTCCTAACTTGTAAGTTTAGCTTCTGCAAGAAATAATAAATAAAATTGTTGATCTTATAATAGATAAACCATGAACAAAATGGGTAAAATAATTAAAAAGAAACACAAATAATACAACACAAAGTTACATACATAAAAAATCCAAACATGAAAAGAAGAGATAATGCAAAACAAAACAAGCAAATACAATGCAACTTGTAAAAAACAAAACTTGAAAATTTAAATATTTAAAAACTCCACATTCAGTTTCGGAGCGTCATTCATGTCCCTTTTTCATTGTGGAGACACAGTTGGGGGTTGTTAGTGTCGCCAATTGAAGAAGGAGCATGACGCTACGAAACTGTGCGGTTAAGACTGAATTTGTTCTCCAATTCGTGGTGATTTTTAAGTCTCAAAGTTGATACTGGTCTGTTATAAAATACAAAATAAACATTTGACGATTTTCATGATTTGTCAGTAATTTCACTCTAATGATGAAGTCACATGTCTCGAAAACCTGCAAAGGAGAAGTTCTACTTAGCCTTGGCAATATTATTCATCATCAAGCAGAGATTTCATTTAGTTGTGCATATGATTACCCTCCCCAACCTGAGATATAATGCTTTCAGTAACAATATTCACGTCCTAAAAAAGAGAAATGACTGCATATCAACAAAATGCTATTTCATGGGGATTACCCAAGCAAAGCAACAATGCATCATTATTATGCTACTTCGTCGCTGCTTTCGCTTCATTGTGATTAAGTTGCCATCTCAACAAAATATTAATCATAATATCATAGAGTCCGTTCTTCAGGGAATGCATTTATGCTGAATGCAACATCTCGGTTCGTAAGCGTGCTAAATTTAACCTTCATATGATATCTTTAACCACTATTCTCCTTGTATTTTAATCAATTACTGACTTTTTTATCTACTTATTTATTAAATTATCAATTTATATTTTTCCCTTCTAATAACTATATTCTTTCTGTATTTCCTATTACCTTCTGTTACTTTTTTCGTATGAACACCATATTCGGTGGAAGCCAAATCATTCCACAAAAAATTATCTTCGCGGCTATTCCTCTCCTTCGATTAATGCTGACTCTATCTCTCTGGCATTTAAACAAAGGTCCTTCGTCTTCCACAGGAAGAAAACTGAAGAGGAGAGCTGGTCGAGATAAAAGACCTTTCTGATATATGGATCGATCTGAGATTTAAAAATTCGTTTGGGTGGTCTTAAAATTTCCTATTAAACCTATTTCGTCTTTAAGTGAGTGTGAGATGTATGACTGAAGGCAATTCTTGAATGTAGATATTATTTAACCATAAAAAAACACCACGTTAGTTATCAAGAAAAAACCCGAAACTCGTTTATAATAAATAATTCAACAAATGATGCGCTGGTGGAGTTAGAATGCAATTGAAAACATACCTCGAATACCCACCTTCTTTTAAGTTGTGTATACACACACACACACACACACATATATCTATATATATATATATATATATATATATATATATATATATATATATATTGTATATATATATATGTATATATATATATATATATATATATATATATATATATATATATATATATATAAATAAAGGTTTTTTTGCCACGAAAAAAAAACCTTTATTTATACATAGCATCACGTTTTTATATACTTCGTGATCAAGTTATTCATATATATATATATATATATATATATATATATATATATATATATATATATATATGTATATATATATATATATATATATATATATATATATATATATATATTTATATATATGTATATATATATATATATATATATATATATATATATATATATATATATATATATATACATATATATATATTTATATATATATATATATATATATATATATATATATATATATATATATGTATATATATATATATATATATATATATATATATATATATATAATATATATATATATATATATATATATATATATATATATATATATATATATATATATACAGATTTCAGGAGGTTCCATGATACACTCTCAGTAACAGGCCATGATTTCATACAAAAAACGTTTCGCACACAAACACGGTGCATCATCAGTCTGTGAAGAAAAATAAAAACAATTACATTATATTAATACATAAAAGGAATTCATCAAAAATTAAAATTGACATTAAATAAAAACTGTAAAAAAGCGTTATTAAAAAAGACAGTAAAAAACAAAAGAGAGAGACTACTAAAACACCAACTATCTCAGGTAAGGAAAGAAGAGGGAATGACAAAAACCGAGGTCCCAATCAAGACGAAAACTATGCCAGATATAAAGTTGAAGACGAGATGTTATTGTTGAGTGAAGGAACCAGCCTTTTTATGAGTAACTACTCTAAGGTGGTTAAGTGATCTGGGTCCTTCGTATAGCCAATTATGGAGAAGTGCTGCTTCAAGATCTCTATTTTACAAAGTGCAGCGTGATTGCTAATATTGGAAAATTCAGGTTGGATAATTCTTTGACCAGTACGAAAGCTGAAACCCTTATGGCTGCAATATCTCACTTGCAGTAACCTTCGAGTCGATCCAATGTAAGAGCCCGGACATCCATGAAGGACTGCAAAAGATCTTTGAAATTAAAAAATGAACCTATTTTACAAGGATTATTCGAAATAAGTTTAAGTTGATGACATGGAATTTCCTGTTCAATGATTTTAGTAAGTCTAAGTGAGAACTTGGTATCAGACACATACGGGACAGAAGCAAAACACAGTTTCTTTGGAACATCAAAATTAGCTATAGGTGGTTGGAAAAATTTGGTTAATAATTTATTAATGATTCTATGGACTATATCTCTAGGATATGAATTTTTTTGAAAGAAGTTTAATAAAAATTCCATTTCCTTATGAAATATTGGCCAACTGGAAGAGTATTTTAGTGCTCTATGGACTAAAGTGTAAATACTGTTTAGTTTGAAGGTTTTTTGGCATGAACTATAGTAATTGTTGGCTAATCCCGTATATGTCCTTTTTCTATAGACAGCTGTGGTAAATTCAAAGTTAGTTCTTGTGACATTGAGATCTAAAAATGGTAAACTGCCCTCGTTCTCCACTTCCATTGTAAATTGAATATTGGGATGTTGTTGATTAATATATTCTAAAAATTGTGAACATTGCCATGGATGTTTAAAAAGTGCAAAGGTATCGTCCACATATCCTTTAAAATACGCTGGTTTAAAAGAGGAATTACACTGGTCTAAAAATTTAGTTTCCAAGTCAGACATAAACAAATTTGCAAATATGGGACCTAAAGGTGAACCCATAGCAACTCCATCGACCTGCGAATGGAGCTGCTGGTTAAACACGAACATGGAATCTTGCACAGCAAGTTTCCAGATTGTTTAAAGGAGATCTATTAAAACCATGAAATAGAGTGTCAATACTAAAAATCTTATTTAAAATGATTTCAATGGTTTAGGTCTTTTGAGTTAGATTTTTGTCTACCATCCTATAGATCGAACTTTGCCAGATTTTTGTTTCAACTTTGAAACGGAGAGAGAGAGAGAGAGAGAGAGAGAGAGAGAGAGAGAGAGAGAGAGAGAGAGAGAATGGTTTTTGGTGGGGGGCAGAGGGGGCCAGGCTGATTGAACACTGGCGTGAGTTTTTCTCACAAAACAAAGGCAAAAGTTTGCTAAGTGTTCAGTAAAAGAAAAAAAAAAAAATATGGAGTCGTGATTGCGTCCCCAGCCACAAATTACTCGCGAATGAAAGCAAAAATGAAAGTGCCAGAGAAATGGTGAAAGAAAATACAACGACGAATCATAGAGAGGAAAGACAGAAAAATCGAGTTTACCAAAACTCAGAAGACTTGTTTTGTTATATTAAGGTAAATGCACTGTATACGTCATCGTAGGCTATGAATAAATCTAAGAATGATGATATTTCCTCACTCTTTCACTGAATTTATTTTGCAAAATTAGAATAGTTAAGATACGTTTATCTTAATCACTACATATCACTTACTTCTCCCATTTCTGTGTTTTACCTGTATTTTGTTTCGCCCCAAAAGCAGACAATTAATTTTTGTGGCTTTCAATTTTGATTTTATTGTAAAATGAGAAATCAACAATTTGATGTAATTCTATTCCAAATTTTGCTGAAGAGATACCATCTCTTTGGTCTTACTCGATGTCATACTCGAAAGTCTTATTATTATCTGGTAAAATATTTGGACTGAGCAAAATCAGTTATTCATATCTAAAATATTTATTTAAAAACAGTATCTATTGCTGCCAAAGCGTAGATGTGCATTGCAGTGGGTCTATATGTAAAATCATAGGCGTTTGTAAATGAATACAAAATATTTCTTACAGACAAACTAACCTAAATGAAACTATGAATAGAGGGATACATGATCAGTCTGTAAAAAGATCCTGCTTTCTGTTTCCTCTGGTTTTTTTACCGATGCAAAGTTCATTTTTGGAAAAAGGAATGAAAAATGAAACGTTTCCTTTGTTTGGCTTCAGAACCCGCTTGAAAATATGAGGTAGGAAAATTGAAAAATCTCTGTGAATAAAAATCTAAATGGCTGGTTTACCGGAAAATAATGTTTTTAAAAACTCTTTCGAAACACAAATTATTGCTGGAATTTAAAGATACAGAACCAATCCTCGGACGAAAATATTAGCTGGGAAAACTGAAAAATCTATGTATATAAAAATGGAAATGAGGCATTTCCGAAAAAATATTAATATACTGTTGAAAATTACTTGTGGTACACAAATGGATTCCGGAATTTAACAAAGGATTTGTTAATTTTCAAATCATTAACAGAGTTTTGTTGTGATTTGCATTGTCACGCAGAATGCAAAACTTTAGTCCGAAGTCTTATGGAGCAATTTTTTGGTAAGAAAATATTTTGTATTTATTTGCATTTACCCCAGTGAGAGAGAGAGAGAGAGAGAGGATGTAGTGTGACCATTTGAATCACATAATGACAGGGAGATCAAAGCATATATTTTCTATTGCCACAAACAATAAAGTGAAACAACACTCCTTTATACCAAGGGTATATTACGGAGAAAGAAAGAAAATAAGAGAGAGAGAGAGAGAGAGAGAGAGAGAGAGAGAGAGAGAGAGAGAGAGCAAATATACTAATACTATGCAAATCACAAGACGAGTCCAGAATATCCCCTTACTCTGAATGCTATTGAAAAATTGAAAAAATATGTCTCGAGGTTTGGGAGTATTTCCTGTTCGAATTTCGTCCTTATTATCTCATGTTGGGCGACTTTCTGAAGAGGAAGTGGCTGGTTTGAACTCTGTTGCATT
>NC_087200.1:213308601-213323601 GCF_015104395.2 Macrobrachium nipponense
CGTGAAAAAAACAAAAAAGTTATTTTGAAAAGCAATCTGCGATCATGTCCACCTGTTGGCGAAGGGTTGGACATGAAGATAGCGGTGGGATGGACGAAAAACTTCATCAACCAATTCATTAAAATGAATTAATTTCAGCATATTTTTAACAAATCGCAAGGCAGATTTCAATTCGAACTACAAAATAAACTCAACCTCACTTACATTTACGCAAAATAATCACCATAATCATCAGCTCAAGTCAGAAAACAAAGGACATTCCTCACCTTGAAATGAAAAATTCCTCCTCTTTGGGGAAAGCTTAGATCACGTCCTCCTAAACAAAACTATTTTCGAAAGACGTGACAAGGAGGCCGCCTTCAGGCGAGGAGACAACTTTCTCTCTCTCTCTCTCTCTCTCTCTCTCTCTCTCTCTCTCTCTCTCTCTCTAGTAAGACCTTTGAGCAAACCGGTAGGTAGGAAATGTAAATATGAAGAACGAACAGTTAATATTTGCTCTGAATCCAAATCCGCCACAAGTTTCACTCGCTTTTTGAAAATAGCCTCCGGAATCCCTTGAATTTCCCGATGGAAAGAGTTGTATTATTTATTGAAGTTTTTTCTTGATATCTAAATATTCTATCGGTATTTATTAGTGAAAAAAAGTACATTACAAAGCTATGAATATGTAAATTATTAGATAGATAAAGATGAATTTAAATATCTATATTCTGTTTATGCAATCACTTCATACCAAGTATTCTCATTAATAGTAGATAAAATAGATTATTAAATGGACAGCCATTATACTATTTCTATTCAGTTAGGCAATTCGTGAGTGCTAAAACAGTCTTCTCCGCACTTCTTAATAAAAAAAGAATACATCATCGGATATACAAAGACGTACTAATTTATGACCAGTTATATAAGCAAGTCAGAACTGTCACCATATGAGAAGAAGATAGTCAGAATTCATATATTGGAAAGTTATTATAAATAAATAGCTATTATCCTTTCAACATGCGAAATCTAAATTATGATGCAGATAAACAATCAAACGGAAAGCAATATTCCAGGTCGGGTATCGATAGAGCCCTGAACTGACCTATTTCATCTGCCAAAAAAAAAAAAAAAAAAACATAATGACAGCTGACTCTCACCATCGCACACGCTGACGCTTGTTGCCTCAATTGGCTGTTGTATATTTGATGGCTTCATATCCGGATTGACAACCAGCGCTGTCAAAGTAATAAAAGATCCATTGTCGTTTTAACGATGGAAACACGAGAGGAAAGATAAAAACGTTAAAATTCTGCTGTGATCGAGACGATGAAGGACAATCAATTGAAAAGATATTGTGCGGAAACGTTTTAGGATAAGATTTTCTTGTTATCCAAACAGCCTGGATTTTGATTGAGGGAACGAATTTTATAGTTTGGATAACAGTAGTTTGAGATTATATATATATATATATATATATATATATATATATATATATATATATATATATATATATATATATATATATATATATATAGAGAGAGAGAGAGAGAGAGAGAGAGAGAGAGAGAGAGAGAGAGACAGAGAGAGAGAGAGAGAGAGAGAGAGAGAGAGAGAGAGAGAGTGCAGAATGTGAACGCGTCCATTCGAAACAAATAGGAATTCATCAAAACGAGCTTGTGCTTAAAGAAACAAGTAATAAAAATAAAAAAATAAGCCGATCAGGGTCAGATCAAATATTCGCCTATTCCTTTTTCTTTTTCTTCTTCTTCTTCTTCATCTTCTTCTCGGTATATAAACCTGAAGCGTTAATGGTATGTGGCTTCTGTGAAAGGAAAACCAGACATCCTGAGGTCCCGTTAAATAGCCTTGGCGAGTCTGCCTCATTTACACTTGAGTCTAAAGTGTTTGTGGCAGTTTTGTTCAGCCTCAATGGGGTGTTTGAACAAACCCCCGATACTGAATGACGCTAATATCTGGAGCTTGTGCAAAATGCATAAGTGGAGCCTGAATAAGAGGAAAAACTCAAAGAAATAATAACAAAAAGAGGAGAAAAGAGGAGACTTATGATGTACTGAGTAATATGAGAAAGTCTTCTAATCATTCTAATAAGACTAATTATTTAGTAAGAATATATATATATATATATATATATATATATATATATATATATATATATATATATATATATATATATATATATATATATATATGTGTGTATATATATATATATATATATATATATATATATATATATATATATATTTATATATATATATATATAATATATATATATATATATATATATATATATATTATATATCTATATATATGTCATATAGTGATGTATATATGTGTCTATATATATATATCTATATATATATATATATCTATATATATTATATATTATATGTATATATTTATAAAGATAGATACGCGCTCTTCTATGAAACATATTACCAAATCCCAAAGACAAATTACATTAACCATGTCTTGTCTATTCCTGTTAGAGTCAGAAACCCATGCCCCCAAAAAATCTTACGCTTAGAGTGTTCTGAACCTAAGGGGGTCTACAGTGTCCTTGCTTCTTGAAAGGCCAAACTTCCTCTGACTCGAATTTAACTTTAAATGAAAACCAATACTCCTGGGTAGTTAATTTTCTTTCGTCTTCATCTTCAAGTAGATCTTGTGAGTGTGAGGTATACTGGGAAAGGTAAGTGAATACAAAACTTGATGCACTTAATCCTGGAATAATGTTTGAAAGACTGAATTACTGAGACAATGTCTGAAGTGTGTTTGGTTCAAACAGCTGATTACTGCAAGGTTCCTCAGAAACTTGATTTCTCCTACGAGTGGATATCGCTGACAAGCACCTGGAAAGTAAGTAATGTATTGTCGAGTATTTATTGGTTTATTTGAACATTTATAACACTACTAGAAATATTAATAAATACGCTAGGAATTGTGTGATTTATAATCTAGGATATATAGCATAGGCTACCTGACAACAGATATCCCTCTCTTCTTCTTGATGGATATATAATTACCGTAGATCTGGAATGACTTCGCTTTGTAGTTAGTAAACTTATAGGAACCTAAAACACACAAGTAAGCACATGCCAGAGATGGAGTAACTAGTAACAAAGTCAGTCATCCATAAAAGGAAGTATGACTAGAGAATTTTTATTTTCTATGTTTATCAAAAGAAATGAAATGTTATCAAGAAGTGTGGATTCTTTTAAAACGCAGCTGGAATAACTGAATAGGATTAGTTGTAGTGTGAGTGTAGTAGGTGTTAGCGCCTGTATTCATACCTTTTCTTATATGCGATTAAATATAGTATCTGAGCTGAGGATTAAACGGAATTCTGAACTTATAATTACTTAGTTTATGGGTACAGGAAAGTTGATTAAGAAATGCCATGAAAGTGTAAATTAATTCATTTAAAAACCTTTACCTCTATTATATTATATTATATTATATTATATTATATTATATTATATTATATTATATTATATTATATTATATTATATTATATTATATTAAGCATTGAATCTAACAGCAAATATCTCTGAACAAAGAACATTGTGATGTTTCAATATTTCATCCCACGTCCAACCTGACGACAGAAAATAAAATTTTCTCGTCTTCCTGAATAAAATATACTTTGGGCCTCGGTCAGGTATTAGGTAAAATCCTGCGATCGATCTGCTAAGCCCCTTTTTTTATCCTTTGGATTTTGAAATCGTTTCTTTGATGTCTTCAGATGTTCTTCTTAACGAGAGGATGTCATTGAAGGCAGGTTTCTTTCTCTTATTATTATTATTATTATTATTATTATTATTATTATTATTATTATTATTATTATTATTATTATTATTATTATTATTATTATGTGTACATTTTTCAGAATTATTAGTACATAATTCTAAAAAGTTATAGTATTTATTTACATCTTTTATATATTTCTAATATGTGCTATTATTATTATTATTATTATTATTATTATTATTATTATTATTATTATTATTATTATTATTATTATTATTATTATTATAATCAATGTACCTAGGTACATTATGATATCCCTAATAGAACAAGGAATTGCTTCACTAACTGGTATTCTTTTTATTTTGTGCCAAATAATCTGGACAGTTTCCAGTAAATTTAAACAAGACGAGAAGTATATTGTATCGATGATAAAAAATCTGAAGCACAATATTATAATCTCTCTCTCTCTCTCTCTCTCTCTCTCTCTCTCTCTCTCTCTCTCTCTCTCTCTCTCTCTCTCTCTCCCTGCTTCATCAAAAAGTGACCTATTCAAATTCAACATCAATCAAAATTTTCTATGGTTCAACGTTAACAATTTTATAGCTTTCCAAATTGATTGTCTCTTATTTAATATGGTAACTACTAAATGCTTAATTTCAAGCATCATTATATATAACTTAAATATTCTCTCTCTCTCTCTCTCTCTCTCTCTCTCTCTCTCTCTCTGTCTCAGGTCAGTTCACTGCAAATAAACAAATGCATTTTAATTTTGTTAACTAATAAGTTCTATGTTTTTATCTGTTTTAAAAACTTTTGAAATGAAGTAAATTGAAATATAGCAGACTAATTCACTAGATTTTTTTTATTTTTTTTTATTTTGTTTTAACTTATTTTGTACAAAATACTGACAACAAGATGTATTAATAGCTTTTTTTTTTTTTTTAAAGTAATTACTTTAACTGTTACCAAAAACAATGGACTGGCATTACTAATTTGTTGACATATTTTTCTCTCATTTTTGTTATCATATAAAAAAATACCATGACTTCCCGCATCACTATATGCAATCAGAATGTTTTTAGAAACTCTCTCTCTCTCTCTCTCTCTCTCTCTCTCTCTCTCTCTCTCTCTCTCTCTCTCTCTCTCACTTTAATTCCATTCGTAAAACGCTGCAACATTTCTGATGCTCAGTCCTGAGCTTGCATTCAGAGAGACCCAATTTCGTTGATTGCTTTTCATAATTACAAACTGTAGCAGGACGTGATCACGAGAGTTCCCCTTTATTTGCCATGTTTGAAATGGACATTTTTACGTAACGAACAGATTATTTTTATTCTGTTCAAAAAGATGAAATAAAAGCAGTCACGTGAATGTTGAAAAGTAATATTTTTGCATAAATTTTGCAAGATATTCCTAGCAATAACTATAAGATAGATTTAAATGTTATAGGATTGTTTAATTTATATTTTTCTTTATATTATACAAAAAAAAATCTGAAAAAGTGAAATTTACAAGTTTTTGTTAAATTGAAAAAGTTATATTTTAGATATTCTTTGCCGGGTTTTTTTACTTTGGAAATATTACTTGAAAGTAATTAAAAACTAGCGATATTAAAAAAAATAAGAATAGTAAACATATATTATATTTTTTAATTTTCTTCAAAAATTATAAAAATATTTGATATCACAATTCTCCCGTTTTTTGACAAATTTTTCCATTCACGATCACTCTGGCTGCTCTCGCGAATTTCTTTATTTTTGTTTGTTGGTTGAATTGTATCATATATGTCACAAATATTAATGATATATAACATAAAAAAGGCAAATTATATTATTTCCTCAAAGTGTAAATAAAAAAGATACCTCAATTTTATTTTTATTTTTTATTTTGGTGATTTTTTTTTAACTAGTGGCAAACAGATGTCTCATACCGATAACCTTTACTATTGTGTATATTTTGCATTTGTTTCATTGGCCTTTTTCATATCATGCCAGACACATATAGTAATGACTTATATATCAAGATAATGCAGTTTATTTCAATTTGGTTCTGAATAAAAGAAATCTTGGGTATCTCTGTTAACGATTTTTGGTGAATTAAGAAAAAAACAAGTGGCAAAAACTTTTCCAATACTTTTAACTTCAATTCGTGATGCGGATGCTTTATCTTAAAATCGTTTTTTTTATAGAATAATAAATTACAACTCATTAACATTACAATGATATCAAGTTAATTAACGTTGCATGAAATATATAGTTACACGGATCAATAGAAAAAAATTACCGCAATGCATGCTCGTATTGCTAGTGGGGGCAGTGAATCTTGCCACAGACCAAACTTGACAAGGTCGGTAATAATAATAATAATAATAATTAATAATAATAATAATAATAATAATAATAATAATAATAATAATAATAATAATAATAATAATAATAATAATATAATAATAATAATAATAATAATAAATATAGCTGTTTTAAACGGCCATTTAATTTATTATATGAATCTTCTCAATTCTTCTTATTGTCTTCTCATCAGCATCTAGCTGGTGTATCGGGTTTCCTAAGGACATATAAAGATTTCAGTTTCCTTAAGTTTTTTTCTTCTGACAATTGAAATCTTTGTATGTCCTAAGGCTTCATGCTGATGAGAAAAAGACAATAAGAAGAATTGAGAAGATTCTATATAAATTAAATGCCGTTGAAACAGCTATAATATACAATCCTACTGCCTTCAGAGAAGGCCTTCTCCCTAATAATATAATAATAATAATGAAATTGCCCGAGATTTTTTACTTTTCATAGATAATGAAAAGAATAAATATTTATTCCCCATGGTTCACTATCCTTCGCACACATATTGATACGACATATTCAAACTATTCTCCAACTGCAGAATACCGCGATCTGCACCAAAACTTTAAAATGGTGAATGAAAAGGCTTTGATACGACTTTGCTCTGGATTTCCGTAAATGGAGTTTGGCCCCCATAAGGCAATAAAGAACCTGTTTATAAACCAGGAAACCTTTCAGAGGGGAATGCAAAAAAAGTGGATCAATAAATTGCCATATATTGCAGCTGCTCATTTCTTATTAAGAGCTGAACGGCTTCTGTTCATTTTTATTCTGTGATCTAGCAGTTGGCAACATTCCCCATCGAGTTGCCGTGATTTGCAGATTAAATCATCTCTGTAAAATCACGAGGGATTTTGTGAAAATGTTACGCATAAGTAAACAAAGAAGGAATTAATATCAAATACAAAGGCATTATACACTGTTATTGTTCAGCTCCACAACATAAACAGGAATTAAATGAAAATTTTATCAATATTATGTCTGCAGTTCCCCATGCTCTTTAGACCCACATTACTTCGAACAATTTTGCTCATTGTTCTTGAATCCAGTTAACTACTAAGAGCAATGAAGCTTCAATGACATGAATGTTCAATGCAATTAATGTCTTGATTTTTTACGACTGAGGTCTTAATGGAAGCGGCATAAAATGTTGTTTAAAATTGTTAAGAGGGAAATAATTATAAATCCAAACGTATCATGATTTTTTGCAATCTAAGAACGGAAAGAAATAATGCATTTGTGCAGGTTAAGGGTCTTGAAGAAAAAGAGCCCTCAGTTATTTAAATTTTTAAACAGGAACCTTACAATTCACGAGCCTTGAGATAGCATGTATTGAGAAAAAATGTTGTTCGTGGCATAAGTAAATAGCCTTGCTTAGTTCCAGGAATCTTGAAGTGTCTAGAAGAACCTTTTGCCTGTGTATATATCACTGGAATACATTTTAGCACAACTGGGGCCGTTTAAAAGAACTGTCTCTAGATACTTCACTTTTACTCTCTCTCTCTCTCTCTCTCTCTCTCTCTCTCTCTCTCTCTCTCTCTCTCTCTCTCTTCAACTTGATTCACTTCCATATGTGATAATGAAGCTGGTAGTCTGGTACTTATTCATTTTCATAAGCAGAGTAATTGCATTATAATCTAGCATCCCACTTTAGCGGAATTTCATATTTTGCTTTTAATTTTCATTTTAGACATCTTTGTTTTGGTGAACTTTTTACTCGAAAATAATTCGGAGTTTTGGAGCCTCATCAAAATGTTAATGGGAAGATTTTTCTTTTGTGCTGAAACTTCATTCCACGGAATAATCTTTTCCCCAAAAATGGATATAAATTGACATCTCTTGTTTAAGATATTTTGCGGAGACAGTATCCCCTAATGAAATTGTTGTTGGATAAATGTATTAATAAATATACTGGAGTGAATCCCATTTGACAAAATAATGATATGAAAAATTCGATGCAACTCATGGTTCGTCCTGAAAGCCCACACTTAACGAGCCTGCATTCTACTTACTTGTACAAACCATTGAATCCACCCTATTGTCCGGTTAAGACCGCTTCAATAATGGTTTTATATATATATATATATATATATATATATATATATATATATATATATATATATATATTATATATATAATATATATATATATATATATATATATCCCCGTATGAGAGGGGATCGAGACAGCAAGTCATGAAGCAAGGGACGTTACGTACCGTCCTGGAAAGCTGGAAGCTCACACCGAGGTGTCTTATTTCCTGGTGAAAGAGGCTGGTTGACGACGATTATAAATATGGGATTCAATGAATGAAAATTAATATGACCTTGGAATTCAATAAAAGTAGATGAATATAAGCTAACGTATTCAGCAAACGAGATTATTATTGTTACACAAAATATATTTCTGGAATCACGTTAACTAAATAGAGCTGTCAAAAGCTTTATTATTTGTTCTCTTTTTCATGACACTAAGCTAGATCTGACCTTTCGCTATAAACGGATTACTTATGACTTCAATAAAAAGAAAAAAAAACTTCCAGTGAATTGTTTAGTTCCGTGTTTGGTAAACCTCTTCTCTTGGTGACAGATAGGAATCGAGGTCAAATTAAGGAGACAATGTTCCTTATGTTCTTTTGTTTTATCTAACTACAATAGAGATCAAACGTATTGCACGAAACAATCACTAAAACACGCCTCTTGCCATGGATAATTACGGCGAATTACTTGAATGCGAAAGACTTTAGACTGTCCATTTAATTTTGTGCAAAGTGGCGTGTTGGTTTGGGAAAAAAAAAGGCAATTTTATGTAATTAGATTCGAATTATTGCAATTGGCATTCACAGAGCAACCCGCCTTTGATGATCATGATTAACATAAAAGATTTCATCTAACTTCAAATTCATTATGTTTAAGTCCAGTAATCATAATTAATGGGATAATTTGTTTCCCAGAATCGCACAATGGTACCGTGTGCATTTTCCAAAAACAACTGAAGCAATGCATTATAGAAGTGCTTTTTGAACTTTGACGGAATCAGAAAGCATTCCTGAAATGTTATCCTTTGTCTGCCCTGTGTATTGTGATGAATTCCTTTTCATAATGGAATTAGTAAGATCCTCTTGCTATAAAAAAGAAAGGTCACGTGACCTAGGGTCTATTGCGTTGCCATAATTTGTTTCAGGTGGCTAACGAATTTTTATTCGAAGGACTAGAAATTCTTCGTTTGGGAGAATGAGTTTAACACTGTATAAATCATTAGGAATCTCTGATAAGAGCAAACATCTTCACAGAAGCACTCCACTAATAACCCCGTTCCCCAGTGATTCTCGATTTAGCATAATAACATTTACCTAATTAAAGCCACATATACCATTCTTGAATTTAATTGAAAAGGTGGTTCATCCTAGTTGCTGGTCTGAAGCTGAGGTGGCGTTACAACATTTACGTTTTCTCGGAGTAAAGTCAAAATCTGCCATAAATTCGAAGACCTTGAACATAAAAGAGGTTTGAAGACGCTTATTAGTCGAATATCACTGAAACATATTAAAAGAAATATGTTTGTATAGTTACATAAATGGATGGATTTTGCTCCTCCAAATAGCTCTGTATTATTATTATTATTATTATTATTATTATTATTATTATTATTATTCATTTTTATTTAATTGCTTTGTCACATTCCTTCAATTCGACTGGATGGCTTTATAGTGTGGGGTTCCGGGTTGCATCATGCCTCCTTAAGAGTCCATCACTCTTTTTTACTATGTGCGCTGTTTCTAGGATCACACTCTTTTGCATGAGTCCTGGAGTTACTTCAGCCTCTAGTTTTTCCAGACTATTTTTCAGGGATCTTGGGATCGTGCCTAGTGTTCCTATGATTATGGGTAAAATTTTCACTGGCTCCAGTGGAAGGTTTTTGCTACTGAATCATGCCTCTTTTTGTACTGGTTCTGTCCAAGTACCGGACATTCGCTTGGTATGTGGTTTATGTCTAATTTTTCGTATTGCACTTCCTACATATGAGAGAGATGTTTATTTCCATCTACCGTTCTTTGGATATATTCTGGTTCTTGTGCCTGATTCTTGTGCCGCTGTTATCATTCCTTCAGTTTCCTTCTTGAGCTCTCCCCTCTGTAACCATTGCCACGTGTCATCGCTGGCTAGTTCCTTTAGCTGTTTCATGTATTGTCCGTGCATTGGTTTGTTGTGCCATTCCTCTGTTCTGTTTGTCATTCTCCTGTGTCTGTATATTTCTGGGTCTTCGTCTACTTTTATCTTTTAGTTATTTTTCCCATGCACTCTTTAGCCACTCGACTTCACTGGTTTTCAGATATTGCCCCAGTGCTCTGTTCTCGATGTTGACTCAGTCCTCTATGCTTTGTAGTCCTCTCCCTCCATCCTTTCGTGTTTATGTATAGTCTGTCCGTATTTGCTCTTGGGTGTAGTACTTTGTGTATTGTCATATGTTGTCGTTTTCTGGTCTATGTTGCGGAGTTCTGCCTTCGTCTATTCCACTATTCCTGCGCTGTATCTGATTACTGGCACTGCCCATGTGTTTATGGCTTTTATCATATTTCCGGCATTGAGTTTTGACTTGAGTATTTCCTTGAGTCTCTGCATATATTCTTTCCTGATCGTGTTCCTTCATCTCTTGGTGTTTTATATCCGCTTCTTCCATTATTTTACCAGGTATTTGTATCCCGCCTCATCTATGTGTTTGATGTTGCTCATCTGGTAGCTTTATCCCTTCAGTCCTTGTTACTTTGCCCTTGTGTATGTTCACTAAGGCGCATTTTTCTATTCCAAACTCCATCCTGATGTCCCCAGATACAATCCTTACAGTCTGGATTAGGGTATCTATTTCCTTGATGCTCTTACCATACAGCTTGATGTCGTCCATGAACATCAGATGGTTAATTCTGTTGCCTCTTTACTTGAGTTGGTACCAGCATCCACTTCTGCAGTACTTTTGTCATGGGAATCATAGCTACTACAAAGAGTAGTGAGGACAGTGAGTCGCCCTGGAAGATCCCTCTCCTGATATTAACCTCTGATAGTCTTATTCCCAGATGTTGTAAGTATTGTATTCCAGTTGCGCATTGTATTTTTGAGGAAGGCTGATGGTGTTTTCCTCTGCCCCATATATTTTCAGGCATTTTATTTGTCATGTGTGTGGTATCATGTCGAAGGCTTTCTTATAGTCTAATCCATGCCATGCTTAGGTTGGTTTTTCCATCTCTTACTGTTTTTCATTACCATTTTGTCTATCAGGAGCTGGTCTTTTGTGCCCCTACATTTCCTTCTGCAGCCTTTCTGTTGGTGGGGTGGGTGGTGTTTTGTTTCCCCTCTAGGTAGTTGTATAGCCTTTCACTGATGATACCTGTTAGTAACTTCCACATTATTGGATAGCAGGTGATAGGCCTGTAGTTACTGGCTATATTTCCCTTACTCTTGTCTCTCTGGACTAAGGATTTTCTTCCTGTGGTCATCCATTTGTGTGCATGGTGATTTGTGATACAATGCTGGAGTTGTTCTACTTTTCTTGGGTGTAGGGCCTTGAAGTTTTTGAGCTAGTATCCATGGACTTCATCGGGAACCTGGGGCTCTCCATTGGTCCAGTCATTTTCTTTAGTTGGTGACTGACTGTGTCTGTCGTGATGTCAGTGAATCTTTGTTTTATTCTCCCTGTTTTCTTCTGCCTTGACTTCCTGGAGCCATGTTGCATGTTTGTTGTGTGATACCGGATTGCTCAATATGTTTTCGGCTTCAGGAATTTCTTGGTGGTTGACTTCCCCTCTTAGTTGGCTGTATAGTCTTTTCTGGTTGTTTCTTAATAGTTTGTTTCTGTTGGTATTCCTTATTCCTGTTCATGTATCGTTGGATCTTATGTGCTTTGGCCTTAAGCCTCTGTTTTACATCCTCTATTGTGTTGTTTGTCCCCTCTCGTGTACTTTGTATTTCCTTCAGTTTGCTCAAGTCAGATCACATCACCATGATTTGCTTTTTCCCTTCCAGGTGCCTTTTTTTCCAAGGCATTGCTGTTTTGGTTTCTGTTGGGTTGGTGTCTGGTGGTGTTGGTGTTCGTGTCCCTAGCAGTTCTGCTACTAATTTTGCTCCTGCATATGTCAAGTTTTTTATTTCTGTGAATACTTGGTGGTGTGTATTAGTCTCATTATTTCATTGACTTCACTTGTTTTCACCCTTAATTTCTTGTTGTTGTAGGCTTTCATGGAGGGGATCTTTGTTCTCTCTGTGTCTGGCTTCATCCATTGTCAGATCTTTTCTACCGATTCCTTCCTGTCTGTTACTTCGTCGGTGTTTCCTAGTGTGTCGTTGTTTGGTACCTCATCATCCCTGTCGTCTTCTGTTGGCATCGTCTCTCAGGTCCGCCTTCTTGTAATTCGTTGCCGTGCATCATTTCCCTTTCGAGTTTCCTCTCTTTCTGTTGGGGAGAGCCAGTTTCTTTTTCTTTATGTTCCTTACTTGGTCTGCCAGCCTCTGCTCTCTTTGGGGGGTTGTTATTCCTCCCATTCCAGATATTGACCAACCTTCTATATCCTCACTCCGTCAGATTGCTTCTGATGTAGCATCTCCATATTTCCTTATTTTCTTCTCTCGTCCATTTCTTCCTCTGGTTTGTTTCTTGGTTTTGTTGGTTACTGGTCGTTGTGGTGGTCAGTTGCTGGATGACGATCCTCCAAGTACCTGACCGTCTTCCCCTTCAATTGGGCCTGAATACCTGGCTGCCGGACGAAGCTCCTCTGTTGCCAGAGGTTCCATTTACGTCGTTGTCGTTTATTCCTTCATTTCTTTCTATCTTGCTGAGTTTTTCTATTCAACCCATTGCTGGACCCTACCCATCAGAGATAGGTACATTTACACTGAGTAGACTGAGGAAATTATGGTAAAGATCCCTTTCCCAAGGAATCAATGCCGAGGAGAGCGGTCACCCTCCAAACGATTGACCAGCCCCAATGTTGCTTAACCAGGTCCATTGACGACCTAACCCACTCTGCCACGGCGCCACATATTATTATTATTATTATTATTATTATTATTATTATTATTATTATTATTATTATTATTATTATTATTATTATTCAAAAGTTGAACCTTATTCATAAAAAAAACAAGCTACAAGGGGCCATTATTTGAAATTCAAGCTTCCAATGACTATGGTGTTCACTTGAAAGAAGCAACAGAGGATAATGGGGAACACGGGAAGAGGAGATTGGGTATTTGATACGAAACAAATAAAAAAATAAAATAACAAATATTTGAATAAATAAAAATAAATATGAGCAAGCTATCAAAATGCAATGGGAAATGTTTTATGGCAGAGATGCGTTGCATATTCTCTTGAACTTTTGAAGTTGCAATTGCACAACTGAGAGGCATACGTAAACACTTTCCAATTGTATGCAGTGCCACGGCAACCTATATGAGATAAATAAAACAGAAGTGAATTCAGACTTAGGGTTTTTATTTTCTCGAAATGACCCAATTATTCTTCATTTCTCCATTGAAAACAGGAGCTCTTTTCACACTGCACGAATGGACATCATATTTCCCCGAAGCAGAACCGAGTTGCTCTATTCCTTTTTCCTTCCCTTTGGGTAAGACTACCTCCTGAATACATAATGCGTTTGAGCTGGTAAAGAAGACTAGCCATACATTATTTCCCTTGAGGGGTACTACACCTGCACCCCTATGCAAATCAAGTACAGATGGCAAAATAGAAAGATTCAACTGGTTCCTTTTTTTTTTTACAATTCACTAAGATTCACTTTAGAATACGTAATGTTTATGAGCTGGAACAGATTCTTGTTTTAATCTATTATTCTTTAAGAATACTGTAATTTCAGACATGTACAAACGTAAAATATATTGTGTATTGTAAATATTTCAGCTGTAATAGGGCTACGTTTTCAGGGCAAACTTAATCGTGGATATGTAAATAAATAAATAAATAAATATACATATATACATATATATATATATATATATATATATATATATATATATATATATATATATATATATATATATATATAAATTTGAAGTTCATATGTTATCGTCCACTGAGAGATGTACGAAACAATAAAGGCATCTAAATGACTATTTTCGGTGTGAGTATAATCCCCAGTGGCAGCCCTAACGATGTTTCGAATGCTCATCCAGAGAGATGGTATTGCGTTTCATGATCCCTTAAGTAGACTTTGAGTTACGAGAACGATGCATAAAATCCCAGTGAATGTCTTTCTATATCACTTTATTGTAAAAGAGTAGATGAAATAGATAAATGTGTATAATTATTAAAGATTAAAACGTCATGTTTTCAATCTTTTTTTTGTACGTTTGTACATCTTTGACTAACGAAGGAAAAAATTTTCCTATCTCTACATTTAGGTTCTTCAGTATTTAATTGATTTAGGTGGGATGATAGTTGCCTGATATTTCATTACTATCACTTTCTCTCTCTCTCTCTCTCTCTCTCTCTCTCTCTCTCTCTCTCTCTCTCTCTCTCTCTCTCTCTCTCTCTCTATGCGTTCATATAAGACATATCTGACCTTAATAAAATTCATCAGTGCTGTCTGTTTTATTGTAAAGGCTGAATATCAGACTCTCTCTCTCTCTCTCTTCTCTTCTCTCTCTCCTCTCTCTCTCTCTCTCTCTCTCTCTCTCTCTCTCTCTCAGTTTTTCATATAAGACATTCCTGTAAATTGATATAGAGATTGTTAGGCATGAATAAATTCAACAATAAGGCTATAGGCAAGAAAAACATTAAAAGACGTACAACATTGATATCTTGCTTTCTATCAAGTCTCTTACATTCCTTCTTTCTTCTTTATATCTTCTCTTTCGTCTTATTATAGCCATTATCAAATTTA